>NW_022196895.1:62681003-62684363 GCF_008632895.1 Mastomys coucha
TACCAATATATCCTAATTGATTGAAATCCAATAATATGAGGAATTGGAAATTTGTTGATTGTTATCCAGTGATCTCTCTAATGTGGAAATTGGAGAAATAGGTCCAACATTGTACAATCTATATACACTGTCAGCTTGTTTGTTTGTGACAGTGTCTTGCTGTGTACAACATAAGGGTCTTGAAATCTTGCTTCTCCTATCTCAGCCTCTCTATTAGTAGTATTGTTTATTTCATGTTTTTACACTATACTATGGTTTTCAGAACAGATTATATATTTCAAAAGTATTTATATACCCAAAAGTAATGTAGCAATTAAATTGGGAGGGGGCTTGTAAGAGAACAACATAGTAAGACTGAATGCTTTGCTTGACATTTGTAATTCTTGTACCAAGTTTGAAGAAGAGGACTTTATAAGTTACTCTTTCTCTGAGATGAATGCTTTTCCAAATTATCACAGCTAATGAACCAAATTCTTACCCTCACCTAATGTCTGTGCCACCCTCCAAGCAGAATCATTGTTCATTGAAACAGTTGGTGAATGACTTTATGGATAGGCCATTTTAATAGACACACCATTTCTTAAATGAATGTAACCTGTTCTCTATGTTCTGAGAATGAAGTCACTCACTCAAGTCAAATAGCTTTGACCATAGCAGGAAGTCTGTATCCAAAAATCCAGCCTACAATTCATTTCTTGGTGCAGCAGAACTATCAACTCTCAGCTTAGCTATGATGGAGGTAAAATCCTTTGGTGATGTGAGGGTCATTGAAATACAGCCTTATTACAATAAAACATAATGTCTAAAAATTCTTATTTTGGGCTTGTACCACAGTAAGAGCCAAGATTTTAAACTCTACTAAATACAAAACAAACCAAAAGACTTTATATATTCATTTTCATTTAAGAAAATACTAGTAGTGATGTATTATTTTTAAGTATACAGTTAATATGTTTGGAGTTATTTAAAATTTATATTGAGAAAAATGTATTTTCACTATTGCTGTAGATGAGCATCTGCATAAGACTGTTAAATTGATTGTTGTTTTATATCAAACAACTTTTATAATACTTATTTTATTGTTATAATATTTTATGAATTTTAAGGAATATGACAAAAAACATATTGTAGGTATTGAAGGGGGGTCTATGGGAGGAGCGGTGGTACAAAAGGGAAACAAGAATGTGGTTCAATTCTATTTAATTAAAATATGTTTTCAAATGTTAAAAAAAATGGAAACTATTAACAACTTTTTGGTGTGTGTAATCAGGAAGCCTTAGTGCGTGTTTGGTAGTAGAAGCCTGTCATTTAAGATTTCATAAGAACCCCATGTTGATAAATATAGATGTTACTTCAAGGGAAGATCGAATTAAAATTAGAAGATATTCAGTCATACTGACAGACTGTCTTAGTCAATGTTTCATTGTTGAGAAGAGACAACTTTTATGAAGGAAAACATTCAATTGGGGCTGGATTACAGTTTCAGAGGTTTAGTCTGTTATATTCATGGCAGGAAGCAAGGAGGCACATAAACAGATATGGTGCTGGGATAGTTAGATTGGCAGGCAGCAACAGCAGAGGAGAAAGAGGGGGGGGGGCTAGGCTTGGAAATTCCAAAGCTCATGCCCCAGTGACACACTTCTTCCAACAAGGCCACCCTACACTAACAAGGTGACACCTCCTAATCTCTGCCAAGCAGTGCCACTCCCTAATGACTAAGTATACAAATCTATGAGCCTATGGGGGTCATTCCTATTCAAACCACAACACAGACCAATGGAAAAGATTTTGGTAAGCATGGACCAGATTCTCCCTACTTCCCCCAGAGGATGTGGCCCAACTGACACTGGATGTCAGAGAGGGAGCTTCTGTTGTCTAAAAAAGGCCCAATTTTCTGCTCTTAGCTACAAAAACCCGAGGAGACAAACACATGCCACTGGCTGGGTTTATATATAATTATACATGCTAGGTTCTCCGATGCCCACTTGGAAGTGTGAAGGAGATACAAAATCAGAATCCAGAAGAATGCTACCAGAATCTTAATCACAGTCTGCTTAGATCAATGGGCATGGTTGTAGATTGCAACCATTCAGAAAGTTCAGTAAAGCAGGGGGTCCCATGCTTCTTTAAAATCAGGGAGTGTGGGAGGTGAGCTCCAGTCTTGGCTTAGCAGATGTGGAAATTTACATCCTACTGCAGAGTTATTTAGATTTGGAAGCTCTATCTGAGCAACCCATTAAGGTTCAACAATTCAGGTATGAACTGAAGTGGAGTTCAGCTCACCAATTGAACTTGATGGGAAGGGGGGCAGTATTTGGTTTTGGGGCTGTTGTAACAACATACCACTAATTGGGGCTTAAACAATGGGGGTGTGTTTTCTCATGGTAATGGAGAGTGGGTGTTTCCCTCTAAGGCTTGTCCAGGTTTTTGCAGAGGTCTGTAGGTTGGGTGTAATTCCCTGTCTGTAGGTTGGTCCATAGACTCTGTATAACTGTTTCTTCTCCATATAGGAACATGAAACAGATACTTTAGAGCACGTCATTCTTATGGTCTCCTTTTAACCCAATTCTTCCCTTATAGACCCTGCCCACAAATACAGCTGTATTCTGGGGTACAGAAGATTAGAATTTCAGTTTGAGTCCTGAGGGGTTTGCTTTAGCTTATAACATGGTTCTATCATGAAGGTTGCACCCTCAGGATAATGAGAGGGTATTTCTACTTTCTGTAACAGAAAAGAATGGGCTTGAAGTACAATAACAGAATAGAATGAAAAAGGAAGAATGAAAATATTGTCATTTGTTGATGATGTCAACCGAACATCTTTGCTGTAAGGTGAAGTATTCTTGCCTGACCCTCAGAATTGAAAAGTCTATCTTTGGATCACTCAAAGGTAGCTAGTTTCCTCCTGCATTGTTTCCTAAATGAAACAACTGAACAGCAGTTGCAGACTTGAAATGAAATCAGTCTCCAATGTTTATACTTCAGAAAGAAATTAGTTTCTTTATGACCTTCCTAAGCTTGCTTTCATCTCTGGTCTCTTGTTTTGTTCATCACACAAACGTTCATCTCAGTCTGCCCATAAAGAAAAAAAATATGGATAAAGCTTAGACTAAGTGCTAGCCTGAGGGACGGAAAGTGTGGGTTGTCCCGATTCCTCCTGTTAAACGTGTGCTGTAAGACTTATTCCTTCTTGAAAGTTATTTCTTTACCAGTGAAATGAGCCAATTCAAGGCAGATTAGATTAAATGCAAGTTTCAAGGAGGGGGAAGAAGGACGAGAAAAAGAGAAAGGCCGCAGAGAGAGAAGAGAAGAAGAAGAAGAAGAGGAAGAGGAAGAGGAAGAGGAAGAGGAAGAAGGAGA
>NW_022196895.1:62684484-62690807 GCF_008632895.1 Mastomys coucha
AAGAAGAAGAAGAAGAAGAAGAAGAAGAAGAAGAAGAAGAAGAAGAGAAGAAGAAGAAGAAGAAGAAGGGGGAAAAGAGAGAGCAAAATGTCTGTATTATATAGGGAAGAGCCTCTGGGGGAAAGGCAGCCCCAACCCCTGGACTGAAAAGCTCAGGGTTGGGGGCAGGGGCCAGGGGTGTTGGAAGAACCTGGAGGCCAGGTTGGCTTTGTATGTAAAACATGCAGCTCAGTCCTTGACCTGGGTCTGAAGCCAAACACTCCCTGCCCCTTTCACCATTGCTGAGAAACCCAGAGAGCTCTCCCTAGCCTGATAAATAGATTTCACTCCTGATGGGTTGCTAGCCTCCCATCTTTTCTTGTCCCTGTGACAAAATGCTCTGACCAAAGCATCTTAGAGGAAAGAAGGTTTATTTGAGCTCACAGTCCACAACCACAGGAAAACTAAAGCAGCGGGACCAGGAAGCGTCTGGCTACTATATGCTCACAATCAGGAGAAGAGAGTCGCAATGCACGCATGCTGCCACTCAGCTCACCATTCTCACTGTTATAGTCAGGATCCCCTGCCGGGGGATGGTCCTACTAAGATGCGTTCTTCGCCACATCATTTAATCCACAAGTATAATTTCTCATGGGCATGATCTAAGGTCCATCTCCCAAGGCATTCTAGATCCTGTCAAGTTGCCAGTTAACACTAAGAATCACACTTATCTCCCACATCGGGTCACGTCTCTGTAACCTGAGTGATTCACTGTCTACTTTATCATCTCTCCTTGATGCTGTTTCTGGCTCCATCGCCACACAGCACAACAGTGAGTGGCTTCAGGCGCTTTTATTCTGTAATAGATCTTTTGGAAGGTTTGTAGTTAATTAACTTGGTGCAACAGCGTACTCAGAACTAGAAATTAGTATGGAAATGACCTCATGGGGATTTAATCATGATATACTATGGCGATTTCTTGGCAATCAGCAATTCATAAAGTGTAGTAAAAAATAAGCACAGGATCAAGGGTTCTCGAACTGTAAAGCACATTCCTTTTCTGACTATAAGTATGTTTACTGTTACTCAGCTTTAATCACAGAGAGGTGGATTCTATCTCTAAATATATATATTTACATTTGTATAAATATATATATGTAAAATACCTCCTCTTGAAAGTGGAGCTGAATTCCACACAATTTCAATTTAGACTTTATAATTCTTTTTATTCTTGAAATTTAATTTTGAAGGTTTTGACTAGTTTTCCTTTTTAAGGCTGGGTTTTGGCGAGCTGGTGTCTGGTACCTCAGAGTACAGGAGACCTGCCTTTGAGTTTCTTTTGCTTCATAGTACTTCCTACACTCCAAACCAAAATGGAGTACTTCTTTGCTTTGAGTCTACACGCAGCTACTCCTTGATTCTTTTTTTTTTTTTTTCTTTTTTTTGAGACAGGGTTTCTCTGTATAGCCCTAGCTATCCTGGAACTCACTCTGTAGACCAGGCTGACCTCGAACTTGGAAATCTGCCTGCCTCTGCCTCCCAAGTGCTGGCATTAAAGGCGTGCTCCACCACTGCCCAGAACTCCTTGATTCTTAATCTGTGCTGCTTTGCACCACCATGAAAATGTGTTGAGTCAAACTATCTTGTGACTTATTGACCTTGATTCTGCACTGACTATTTAATAAGAATGAATAAGAATGCCTTATAATTATTCTTCAATAGTGACTCCCCTTCAGCCTCTTCCCTCCCCCCCACTCATATTTTGTCGAAACAGTTTGTGAGAACTGATGTTAGCTCCCTTAAGAGCTTGGAATTTAATAGGGATCTCATCCCATGGGTTTTTCTGTAGTATGCAAGTTTCCTTTTGTCTTTAATAAAATAAATTTTGGTTAATTTTGTAAAGAGTCCAATTGTATATGGTTCAGACTGGCCTCAAATCTACTGTGTAATTCAGGCTAGTTACCTTGAAGTCCTGATCCTCTTGCCTCAGCTTCCTGGATGCTGAGATTATAGATCTACACCACCATGCGTCGGTACAGATGTATTTTAGAAGCTCAGGTAAGTGGACTTTGGATGTAATGGATGTTAAGAATGAGGAAAGGAAAAACAATTGAGGCTATGGATATGGCTCAGTTGGTAGGATACTTGCCGTGCATGGAGGTCACCTCAAGGTGGCTTGCTACTATACAGAGAAGCAGCTTTTAACTTCAATCAGGTAAAAACTATTTAGACTTCACCTACAGTGTGAAAACTGTGACTCTTGATTAGGAAGCCCTTACTTGATGTCACAAAGATACCCCCTTTCTTCCTCTAAATGCTTTAAAAGTGTATCTCTTCCACGTAAGTCATAACCGAATGTGTGAATGATGTAAGTTAGTGATCCGTTTTATTATTTTCATATGCGAAAAGCCACTTGTCCCAGAGCCATTTATTGAGCCCTCCTCCTTTCTGTGTAGTTAGCGCTATTGTACATCAAATGACACATGTCATTTTTCATTATCTGTTGCTGCAACAAAATATCTGAGGTGGATGCTTAATAAAAAAAAGTTATTTAATTCCTACTTCTGGAGGGTGAATTTGTGTGTCTTCTGATGAAGTCTCCATTGGCTGAGTCACAATGCGATCAAGAGCATCCTGGTGGGAACATGGGTAAGAATGAGCTGTCATGTGGTGATGAAAAGCCAGAGAGATGCAGTGGCCATCCTTGCTCTTTTGCTAAGAACCTGGAACTGACAAAGGTGTGGAGGAAACTATATTAGTCCTTCCACTAACAGCACCTCCACCGCTTCACTCACCTTCCATTAGACCCTGTTCTTAAAGGTTCTGTCACCTTTCAACACTTCATACTAGGGAGAAAGCTTCCAGAGCATGAGCCCTTTGGGAGACACACTGAAGACTATGTAAGCCATGGCACATGGTCGGGCCTGCTTCTAGTCTCTGTTCTGTTGGTTTTTTTTTCCTCTCTCTGATCTACTAGCTGACTATTACAGTCAATTTTGGGACAAAGCTTGACATCTGGTGGGACAAGGTTTATAAAAAAAAAAAAACCTTATTATTTTTGCTAAATACACTTTTTGTTTTAAAACCACGTACATTCTGCAGACAACCTCACCAGAATTGTAAAAATAATAGATTTGCTTTTTAATTTTATTTTATGTGTATTAGTATTTTGCCTATATGCATGTATGTGTGTATACCACACGCATGCCTGGTGCCCATTCTGGTAAGATGTAGGCATTTGATCCCCGAGGACTGGAATTATAGATACTTGTGAGCTGCCATGTGGGCTCTAGAAACTGAATCTAGGTCCTCTGGGGCATGTAGTCCTGTGTGCTCTATGCTTTTCTTTACTGATGTTTGAGTGTAGTATTTATTCAGTCTTCTCTATCCTTGATGTTCTTGCTTATGATTGGTCAAATCTATTGGTGATATTTTACCCGGTTCACTGACATTTTTAGTTTCAACAGTTCCATATGCCTTTATCCCCTTGCATCTAATTTTTCTATGTTGCTGATCTTCCAAATTCATGTTACGTATTTTATCATCCATTTTGTCGACACTCTGTCCATTGTTGACTCCCTCGTCCTCAGCTGAACTCATTTGCTTGTTTGAATCTCCCTTGAGGCCAGAGCTTACTTCTGCTATTACGAGTCTGAGATGTTCATGTGGGATTTTAAACTTGTTTAAACACAGTAGTTGGATCACTGTGATGTTTTGCTGGAGTCACGGTCCCTTTTGCTTTCATGTAGCTGGTGTTTCGGTGTTGTGATTTACATATCTGATGGATGACTCTTCCAGTCTTACTTGGGGACATTCTTATGAGATGCTTACCCTTGAGGATTCAACATCTGGTATGATTCAGAGAGGAGAAAATGAACTTCTGGGACTGTAATAATATCAGAACGCACAGGATTTAGAAATGCACCTACTGAGCATCCACTACTGTATGGCCAGTGGGGATAAAGCTGAAAACAGAGAGATTAAGTGAAGTTACAATTATTTAGGACAAATGTGGGAACAGTAAGCACGTGAGACCAAAGGAGGCAGGGAAGGGAAGAAACAAGAGAATGAAAGAAATAAGGGTAAGAGGGTAGAGAGAGAGATAAAAAAAGCACAGCTGGCGGGACAAGGACAGCAAGGAAAAGATAAAGGAGGAATACAAAATTTCCTGATCATGACAAAGTTTGAAAGCCGAATTTTATAAATGTAAGGAAAGGAATAAAAAATTAAAACCTAGGAATTTTCAAGTAAAAGGACAGGAAGAAAAAGGTCACACTAGTTGGACAAATGGGGACCCTAAGACCTGTATCAGCTTGGTGCTCTCTCACAGCAGTGGCAGATTGCTCGCACTTAGTCAGCTGACTCCAGGACTCCAGCCCACCTTTTCTGATTGTCACCTTCTTGCCATCCGCAAATGTTCCTTGAATGAATGGCACTGAGCTTGTTACCAGAGGCTCTCTATTATTATTATTATTATTATTATTATTATTATTATTATTATTATTATTGTTGTTGTTGTTGTTGTTGTTGTTGTTGTTGTTGTTGTTGTTGTTGTTGTTGTTGTTATTAGATATTTTCTTTACTTACATTTCAAATCTTATCCCCTTTCTCGGTTTCCTCCCCGCTCCCGGAACCGCCCCCCCATCCCCTCCTTTCTGCCCAATGCTTCCATGTTCCTCCTCCACACCCACCCACTCCAGCCTCCCCACCCTCGATTCCCCCACACTGGGGTCATCTATCAAGCTTTCATAGAACCAAGGACTTCTTCTCCCATTGATGCCTGACAAGGCCGTCCTCTGCTACATGGGCAGCTGGAGCCATGTGTACCCCTTTAGCCGAGGCTCTTTATTGCTTTCTCCTGTTTGTCTCTCAGTGCATTCATCAGATCGATACAACTGCGCCTGCACTCTCCTTTCTTCCTTAATAAGTCTTTCACTGTGCACCGATTTCCAACTTCCAGATAGCATCTCATTAGGTGATGCTTTTGGAGAAAAGTGTCTCTCATCACACTAGCCTGAAATCAACACTTGAGGTTTCTTTAAAATCATTATTTTTTGAGATAATATAATTATCGTCAAAATTTTTTGTATAACCTTCCCGTGATTTTTCAAATTCATGGTCTCTAATTTTATTAATTGTTACGGGTGGTGTGTGTGTGTGTGTGTGTGTGTGTGTGTGTACACATGTGTGTGCGTGAGCATGTGAGTATGCGTTTGTGTGTATATTCCTAAATAGATTGATATAACCTGTCAGCCCGCGCAAGGTTAATTATAAGCAGATGTTTTCAGGGCTGGCCATTTGCTATTGGATAGCCAATGTGTGTGCTCTTTCCTACGGAAGTCTGTTTTTCCCACTCTCAACATTCCTTAGTTACCTGGAGTTCTCGTGCGGGGTTGAGGCTTTCTGGGATCTCCCTCGTCTATATTAACACAAGTATCGGTGTTATTTTCATTCAGCTCGTGTTTTAGGCAGTCATATTAGTGGGGCTTTATGCGGCGTAGTTTCTGACGTTCCTAGCAGACACAACCCCACAGCAAACTCCCTGATCCTTACATTTCTAAAATCCTTCTGCTCTCTTTTCTGCCATGATCCCTGAGTCTTAGGTTGGGAGACCAGTGACCTCTGAGCTGTAGCTGACCCGAAAACTTCCTACTGAGGGTTAGCTTTCCTGCTGTCAGAAAGTACCATGCAAGCTTCCAAAGGCAGGAAGCAAACAGCGGTCCTACCCAGCTATGACAACTACAAACCACAAGGACCTGAACGGCACAAGAGGGAAGTCATGTCTGACCGGAAACCTCGCCAACTACCCAGGGCTAGTGACGTCATGGGTCTTGGGGAAGCACCTACAACGGCTACTTTACTAACCCTCACAGTCTCTAACTACATTCTAAATATTTGCCCGTAGATGAATGTAGTCCTCAGCCCACATTGAGGAGACCAACAGATGGGAGACCACTATAGGCACCCCAAATCAATCAAAACGCTGAGTTGGGAAGCCCAGTCCCTGTGCAGATTGCTTTGTAGATCTCTGGAATAGTGTTTTACATTTGGTTTTAATTCATTGTGTGCTCCTGCCTGACACAGTGGGCAGGCATGTGGAGGTCACAGGACAACTAACTCTGGGGGAGTCTTTACTTCCACACTCCCTTAGACCCTTAAAACCCTTTTGCCCATGGATCCAGGGGATCAGGCTTCTATTGTTAGCTCTTGGCAGCCCAGATGCTAAAACTAGTTAATGCTACCAGTTTACAATTTAGAATAAAAATGGCAGGTTATCTGTTCTCTGTGGGCTGAGAATGAAGTCACTTACTCAAGTCAAATAGCTTTGACCATAGCAGGAAGTC
>NW_022196895.1:62691286-62695952 GCF_008632895.1 Mastomys coucha
CAAATTCAGATAAATTGAAATCATGTAACTTTTCTCATCATAATGCAATAAAAGTTAAAAAAAAAAGGCAGGTTATGTTACGGGAGCAACAAGAAAACCAAGCACATGCTGCCTAGTGGCTTCCGGAAGTTCCTGGTCCACACAGCCTTGTTAAAAAAAAAAAAAAAAAAATGGCAGGTTATGCTCTTGAATGTGCCTGAGATAGAAGCCACACTATCTATTTTCTTGAGTTCTGTTGTTACAGTTCATTGTACAAAGTTTATCATATTTTCATAAATAGTATGATTTGAGGGTAAATTGTTTGTCTGCCACATCATCTCAAAAGTGCAAGACATAGGCACTAGAAATAGTTAAAACAATCGAGGTTCCGGGGATCATGGAAAGAAAGCACTTACTAGGTTCTAAATCATTTGCAATTAGTGAGGATTGGCTGTTAATCATAGCACACTGGGAAAGGAGTGCAGCGCCCTAATCTAATTTATGCTCCACTGGATGTTTTAATGGAAAATGTCATTGGCAGCACCAGTGGAATTTTTGGCAACAATAGCAAGCTATGTGTGGTTGTTAATATGCTACATTAGGCAATGAAATCATTCTGTGTTGTTGACATGTATTCATTTGTCTTTCTAATTACAAATAATTGGAAATAACAAAAGAGGTGATTTATTAGTGTAGAAAGCCATTCCATCCACTTCATTTCAGTAGTAACATATCATTCAACAACGCAGCAGCTTATATTGGCTCTTATACACTGTCACAGTGAAATATATCAAAAATTGTTCTGGAAGAATTCCACGTTTTCATGACAACTGGAGCATATACGAAATACGTGTTAAAGTTTCAGGGCACATTAAAGACAGAATTGTGGAAAGGAAGAGATGAAAGCTCAAAGAATAAATATTTTCATTTTCATTCATAATTTTTAATACTTGTTGGTTCATGGAAGTCGCAATTCATTTGGGATGAGATTAGCCATAAATTCATAAGTCCACAAATACATAGGGTGCTAGTCCACAAATTCCCAGCTGTTAACCCTACTGGGCATGGTTTTATCTGGGACATTCAAGACATTAGCCATAGTTTTGAAAAAAAAATCTACATAGGTACAAATTTAAATTGATACTCTACTAAGGAATAATATGATGCATTTTAATTCTTCTGAGGAATAATTTATTTATTTAGGCTTAGAAATTGGTGAGCTTTATTTATAATTTTTAAAGAGATAAACACAGATGCTTTCATTTTGATTAAGGAAATATATTTACTAGCCATTTCTAGCCAGGTCCTTTTATTTTTGATTGATGCACAATAGAGACATACATTTCTGACATTACAGTGGAATTTCAGTACAGAGCTATGAGATAAAGATCCATCAGGACACTGCAGAAGCTACTACCTCATGTATATGTCTTGGTGCTAAGCAAAATCTTCTCAACAAATATTTAAGATGAAATTAATTGCTCTCAACTATAGTTATTTTGCTGTATTTTAGAACACTAGAAGGTATTCCCAACCCAAATACACTTTGGTACCTACTTAGCACTCTTCCCCCCCCACCCCCCATCTTCCCAGGCTTTGCGAGCAGCTATTCTCTTATAACAGAACCTTTATTTACTCACAGCTATTTGTAGCTTGTATTTTCAGCTGAGGTTATAATCTGAAGAATTTTAAAGCAGTTAAAAATGATATAAATAACCAAAAGGTTTGGTTCCCTTGTTTCTACTATCTTATTGTAGATAGACTATACCCTAGGATGGCTTGTGGCTATGATGAGCTACTGAATAGAATCCATACATTTAATATAAGGTATTCCCAACCCAAATACACTTTAGAACCTACTCACCTCTCTCTCTCTCCCCTCTCTCTTCCCCACTCCTCTATCTTTCCCAGGCTCTGATCACAGCTATTCTCTTGTAACAATATAGGCAGCAACAGGACCATTCTTATTCTTAGTCATGTGTTAGCATTTTCCTATTAAGCCTCAGTCCCTTTTTTTTTTTTTTAAGAAGTTGGTACTTTGTGATCAAGAATACATCTGTCATATGCTAAATCTTTGATAGGTATGGCATTGAAATCTAACAGCGTGAGGATCAGAAGACCAATTCAGGTCCTATTATGGTTTCAAGGTAACATTCAGAGTGACAATTTTCTGAATCTTGGATGCCCTTGGCTTTGAAGTAAACAAGGAAAGTTCTGAACCTGTGTCCAACCCAATATGACCTTCTCTGGGGAAAGGGGTTATTTGTTATAGATAACTTTACAGAGGTTGAAGGCATAGCTCATGCATCAAGCTGGAAAACTCTCTGTTAAAATGTTCTTTCTGCTTTCTCAACATCTGAGATAATTACAGCATTGTTTTTTTTATTAGGAAATCAAATACAAAGAATACTTGAAAATTCTATTGTTTCATGATCCAAGAAAGCTTTAAAACTCATTTTTAAAGCTAACCTGACATATTGCATTGCAAAGTGATGTAATTGCAAAAAAATAAAAAATCTTCTGGCCTCTGCCAAAACTTTATTCCCAATTTTATATTTCCTTCATTTTGTATGCCGTTATAAGGTTTTAAACTGGACACCTGTCTTAATTTATAATTTAGGCCATAACCCTGTTGACTATGTAGGAAAATATACACATATTTTTCATCTAGAAAGGCCAGAGAGTTACTCAGGTTGCACAGTACTCAAGAATTAAGTACAGCAGAGACCAGAATTTTGAGAAAAGTTAAAGGAATAAGGTGGCTACTGTGCACATAAGTCAACAAAATCATGTTCACTTCCTATTAGGAAACTGCCCTGCATTTTCAGTTTCTGAATCTTATCCAGATTACTAGAATTGTATATTGACTAAACTATGAGACTCCCTTCTCACTAGAATTTGAATTGCATCCTTAGTAACTACACTATACAAAAAAAAAAAAACCTGAACATTTTAGTTACATATTTTTAAAATTTGCTCTAGCTTGCTTTTTCTCATTTTGTGACAGACATATGCAGTACACCCCAAAACAATGCATTCTTGATCATGTGCTATTGCTACAAACATATAATCTACCTATCTTCTGAGTAATTAGATGTTTTGATAAAATAATAGCTCTGTAAAATTAAGCTAGTTATATAAAGGTCTCAACTTGGGCAATTTCAACACTAGATAAACTAAAATACAGTATTAAAAGAGAAAACATTCAAAGTGTGGTTCTTTTTTAAAGTCCTAAGAAAAGAGTTTATTTAATTAATTCATATGTTCATGATTTTTTTTTCTGTGTAAGAAGCACATTATTACTCATTTTGAGTGGGCACTGAAGATCCCTTTAGCGCTACTCTGCTTTCAAGGAAAGGGAATGTGAGTTTTTTAGTTTCTCGCTAACTTGATGGTCCTGGGGGTAATCGAATGTGCTTTGACACGGAAGTTATTTTTATATTCTTAGAATTCTTTCCACTAATTTTCCACTGAAACTCTGCCATAGTCCACAAAACCAATTGAGATAAATTAGGAAGTGTTGATGATTGTTATCAGCTCTGGGCTCAGAGCTTCTTTTCCTTAATGACACGAGATTTGCGCTTTCTCCAGAGGACCTTGCCAGCTTTGACCCATTTACTGCTCGCAGAAGCACTCCATCCACAGCAATACTATTTCACCTTCACTTCTCACATGAGGAAACTTATGTGCAAGGCACACAGCTAGTAAACGGGACAAGTGGGACCTGATAGCAACAGACATTCTGGCTCCAGTCTGTGTTCTTTCAATTAAATAAATCAAAATATATACACTATTATTTTGTGTTTATTTTCCTCAATAGACTAGTGCTACTTTAAAGATTTAGAATGCTACATAAAAACCCCACAAGTTGTAAACATTTATATACAGCACAGAATAAGCAACAGGAGTAAAATATAATTATAAAACTCCAATACTCATTTAAAGATGATATGATAAAATTCACAGGTGGCAAAATGAGTCCCTGAGGTATGAGGAGCAAATTGGCAGTGGGTGCCTGGCTGAAGAGGCTGGCTGTCATCCAATTTGAAATTTTAAGCAAGAATGGATAATAGAGTTAGAAATTTATAAATCAGATAATAATGAGGCAGACATCAAGTTAGTTAGCTTTATCATGACTAACATCAAGACAGAGGGGAGAGAGAGAAATCATAGATGGTGACGCAGAACTTTGAAGTGCTCCAAGTTTGTCTGGGATTGAGTCAGCTGGATGACAGGTCCAGACAATCCAGAAGAATCTTGAAGAAATCCACTCCAGTCTGGGATGTTTTTCACCAGCCCATAAATCTGGATGTGTTCCTTCTCTTACTTTACTTTTTTAAAAATGCAATCTCTTCATTTATTAATTTTTAAAAACTATTTTATGGAGGCCAGCCTGGTCTACAGAGTGAGTTCCAGGACAGAGGAACTCTTTCTTGAACCCCCCCCCAAAAAAATTATTTTATTTATTTATATTCCAAATGCTGCCTCCCTCTCAGTTCCCCCTCTCAGAGTTTCTCATCCTCCCTCCCCTTTGCCTCTGAGAGGGTGCTCCCCCTCCACCTCCCCCCACTTAACTCAAAAGAAATGTCTCCTTGTGAACTCAGTTTATGAAAACTCAAGCAGGAGACCAAATTTTGAAAGAATAAACCATGACTGATAACTTTTTGTTTTAGTCTCTCTCTCTCTC
>NW_022196895.1:62695962-62699701 GCF_008632895.1 Mastomys coucha
GAACTCAGAAATTCACCTACCTCTGCCTCCCAAGTGCTGGGATTAAAGGCGTGCGCCACTACTGCCTGGCTTGTTTTAGTCTCAATAGATTTTTTTCCCTCCTAATCAACAAACAGACTGTGTAGTTATTGGGCATGTTGGAGAGATGGCTTGGCCATTAAAGGCTAGGCTCACAACCAAAAATATAAAAGGAATCTCTTAATGCTTGTATTTGTAGTTAATATTGTGTATGAAGAATTTAAAATGTTCATGAGTATTTTACATACATTCTTACAGATATTAGTACAAGTTAAAATGATCTGACCAAAATGAGCTCATGTTGTGAAAAGGTTTGATTCTGTGGATTGGTTCTGGAAATAAGGACTTAAGGAAATTACTATAAGTCCCATGAACTGAAGTTTCACCATTTATGACAAAACAGAAACAAGAGTTTTCTGACTGCTCTATCAGGGGATCAATTTCTTTCTTTCAAAATTGCCCTTGGTAGGAAAAAATTGCTCTGAAAACCCTGTTTTATTTTTAACTTGGAAGTTATCTTTTTCTCATTTCCATTGTAATTTCTTTTGCCTTAAGCTTATTTCTTATACTCTGTTTCCAAACACACATGGTGTCTTAGTTCCTGCTCTGTTTACTGCGAGGAGACACTATGACCAAAGCAACTTTTAAAAACGAAAGCATTTAATCGAGAGCTTGCTTACAGTTTCAAAGACGTAGTATATGGATCATCATGGCAAAGGGAATGGCGGCAGGCAGGCAGGCATGAACCTGGAGCAGTCACTGAGAACTTACATGATCTACAAGTTGCAAGGAGAGGAACGGGGGAGGGAAGAGAGAGAGAGGAGAGAGGGAGGGAAGGAAGGAAGAACAGGGAAGGAGAGAGGGAGGGAGGGAGGAGGGAGAGAGAGAGAGCCAGACAGACAGAGAGAGATAGAGAGACAGAGACACACAGAGATAGAGAAACACATAGAGAGACAGAGAGATACACAGACAGAGACAGAGAGAAGAGTCAGAGAGAGACATAGACAGAGACAGAGACAGAGAGGAGACAGGACAAGGAATATACTATGGAAACTTCAAAGCCCACCTGCAGTGACAGCCTCCAACAAGGCCACACCTAATCCTTCCCAAATACTTCCACTAATTGGGGACCAAGTATTCAAACAATATAAACCTATGGAGGCCATTCTCATCCAAGCCACCACCTATAGCTTTATTAGTAAATTTTTAAACTTTAAAAGAGCATGCGTCTACCTATGTGTATAGGTACACACACCTATGCACATGCAGAGGATGTACGGTGCCCTGTTCTTCCACTCTCCACCTTCATACTTGGTCTCTCACTGACCCTGGAGCTGAGGTGGTAGTTGGCAAGCCCCAGTGATCCACTTGTTTCCAGTTACCATCCTCTCTGTGCACAAGGTGAGGCTCAGGCGCAGGTGTGGCCTGGCCTGGCTTTTCACATGTGTGCGGGTGATAGGAACTAAACTAAGTTCTTAACTACTGAGCCATCCCCCAAACCCTTTTGTTTCTTTCTGCTGTTGATTTTTGGAGTTATTATTGTAATATTTCTTCTCTTTCTAACATTTATTTATTTATTTAGTTAGTTAGATAGTTAGATAGTTAGTTACAGAATCTTCTAGTGTTTCCTATTAGTGTTCCTATAACTTGTGCTCCTCTTCTTGCCTCTGCTTCCTCAACACTGGGATGGCTGGCATCACATTCAGCACTGGGATGATGGCTGGCATCACATTCAGCACTGGGATGATGACTGGCATCACATTCAGCTTACAATGCTTATTTTAGTCCCTAGTTATTTCAGTTCTTTGCTGCAGACTTTTGGTCAGCAAAACCTTTGGCTCGGGAATTATATTTGAATCTAGTGAGTGGGCCTTGGCTTCGACTTGAGATGTTTAACACAAAAATATAAGAATTAGCTACAAAAAACATTTGTCACCCTTTCATCAAAAATGTATAATAGCAGAAGGTTCTAAGGGAAAATAATAATTAAGACTGTCAAAGGCCAGCTTTGACAGCACAGGGTAAACTGAGTCAGGCAGTGAGATGTGGCATTGGTGATCCAGGTCAGTGCTGAGAGGCAGCTGATGGGGCTTGGTTCAGATAGCAACGTATGGGGGCTGCTGCCTGTGACAGCCAGCGACTAGAGAAAAGAAAGGGCAAGCGTAGGTCAAACACACACACACACACACACACACACACACACACTGAGTTGGTAAAGCAAAATCAGGCTCCAGAGTTTTATTATTTCTCTTAACCCCCTTTCTACCCACTAAGACAAAGTTTTTCTATGTAAGAAGAAAATTACCTCGTAGCCACAAGTTATACATTTTCTAAAAACAGTCATCACAAAAACATAGTCTTCAGAAACCGATTAGAATCATTACATAAGAGGGACTTACAACAGGATTATTGATTATGTAATTTTCTTTTGAAACTCATACCTAACTAAACATTTCTCATCTATCTTTCTCTCCACAATCTCATTGTAAGCCCAAAGCAATAATTCTTTTGTCGCAGATTAACAATGTTTAAGCAAGCCAAGTCTATAGGAGCAAGTTTCTCCCTGTGCTTGGCCGAGGACAAGCTGTATTTCCTAAGGAACAGGCCATCTGTCTTACACTTTATTTTTGAAGTCTAGCTAATCTTCTGTTCCCTGTCCTTATACGCACAATAGAATTGTTTACTTTTTATTCATCGCCTTCCTATTTCGTGGTGCACTCTGAAAACCTGTCACCACATTCCTAGATCGAACGATCAAGGAACTCAGACCCTACCTAGAGAGAATGCTCTCTTTGATCATGAACTGTCCCAAGCCTGTTTCTCTTGCTATTACAATTACATGCTTATAATGCATTGAACTCCCACGGTGCTCCTTTCTCTAACTCATGCAGCTCTTGCCACTCTATGAGGAAGGGGCACAGTCTATTCTCGATTCCAACTTTAAACTTTCAAATGACTACCTAAGCTTCTCAAAATTATTTAAATCAGGCTACCATCCTAAACTACTTAAATCAGAAATTCCACAAAATTATTAATTCATCTAAACCGTGTTACCTCAAAACCATTCATCTTGCAGATGCTGATCTGCAGCAAACTTGCCTAGCAGAGTAGGCTCTCACCCAGAAAGTAATCGTACTGTAGGCGCTAGGCAGGGAGGGTCTCCTGGTACCCACTCACACCAAGCCAGATACATGAGGCATATAGCAATGACAAGCATGAGAGGGAACCTCACTAGCAAAGATCAATCCTGGGACGACGAACGACGACACCGGGGCTGTGCCTTTGCAGTGTGCACCCATCACAGCCGACCGAGACAGTAGGCTGTTCCCAGGAAGCTCACTTGCCCACTGCGGCTCGTCTTGCATGGCACCTGCCATGAGATCATCGGTGTAAGAAGCAAAAGTGACTATAAATGTAAAGACAAAAGCTCAGAGTAAGCGGGTGTTATGTTTCCAAATGAGCAACTGACACTAGGGATGCTGGGGACAATGTGATCGTCAAAATGGGAAAACACACAAAACTGAGAGGGAAAGGCAGGCACGGAGCTTTTTAGTTAAACTTCTGAGCTGTAAATCAACAAAACTGCTCCTGGGAACATATCCGGTTGCTCTAGAAAGTAATTAGAGTGCTGCCTCCTCTCCTCTCCTCCTCTCCTCTCTCCTCTCCTCTCCTCTCTCCTCTCCTCTCCTCTCCTCTCCTCTCCTCTCCTCTCCTCTCCTCC
>NW_022196895.1:62700503-62704247 GCF_008632895.1 Mastomys coucha
TCCCCTCCCCTCCCCTCCCCTCTCCTCTCCTGAAATTCCTCAGAGGACAGATCGAAAATACAGGATGTGATTGGGTACAGTTTAAAGCGGGTGCGGTTTTCCTGCATTCTAAAATTCTAGGGAAAAGATTGGTTCTATTACCAGTATGTAATCAATCAAAAATGCAGACAAGTATGAACTCATGGCAGGTCTATTAGAAAAGCTCAGTTTTGATGTGGTAGCAAGGTAGGCAATACGCTAATTTTATATGAAAGACCAAAAGTGACGGGTAATAGTTAGCCTTGAAATATTTGCATAGAAGTTCAAGATTTAAGATTTCATTTTATCTATGTATTTGTGTGTTTGTGTGTGTGTGTGTGTACATGTTGTGTACACATGTGCCTCTAGCTGCACGTGGAAGCCAGAAGATGTTGGGTGTCTTCTTTTGTCCTTCTACATTTATTCCTTGAGGTAGGGTCAACCCCTATGGAACTCATGTTCCCTTGGCTAAGCTGGAAGCAATTTTCCAATCTCCACTTCACCATAACTGGGTTTATAGGCGTGTACAGGATGCCCAGCTTGTGATCTGGGTGCTGGCATCCAAATTCTAGTCCTCATGATTGCAAAGCAAGTGATCTTAACCGCTAGGCCACCTCTCCAACTAGGTTTCAATTGTCCCTGTAGAATTAGGTAAAGGTTTTAACGATCAACCCATGCTTACTTAACAGATGTGTATGCATTTGCTAAAGACAAAATACATTTTGAATATACATATTGAGAAAAAGCAAAGATCTGGGGAAATGGGCTCAGTCAAGCCCCTGCTACACCGGCATGACCCGAGTTTCAATCCCTAGCACTCATATAAAGTCCTGGGTGCAGCAGTTCACACGTAAACTTCAATAGTGAGGAAGGAGAGACAGGAAGAAACTTGGAGCTCGTGTAGATGAACCAGTGAGATACAATATTGTGAACTAAGAAGAAACGGACATTGACTTCTGGCATCCATGTGCAGATATATACACATGTACCCTCTCTCACACACACACATGACCATGTATACACACATATATAAATATTCGTAAGCTCACACACTCATCCCCCTCACTGATAGACACGTACAAAGTAAAGGGAGCAATCTCTCTGAGTCTTTTTGTTGTCGTTCAAGAAACTGTGATTCAATGGAAGACTGTTTTCTCAGTGGCTATGGACTCATTTGGCTTTCGTATGGGAGACTGTAATACCGTACTACAGCCACCAAACCACAGGCACCATAATGGCATAAACACAGCCACCCAGACCACAGGCTCTGGCTGGTAAGTGTAAGCTGTTTTGCATTTGCCCATATGTATTGCTGAATTTTCAGGCATAAAGAGTGAGCCAGGAAGAGTCTCCCATCCTCTCGCAGATGACTCACGCTTCTTTTGTGTCTGGTGACCTTCGTCCCTTCCCCTTTACCTTTCTTTCCAGAATTATTCTCAGGCCTCAGTCTTCCTTCCAATTTTCTTATTTAAACTCTTTCCCAAAGAGTTTTTACATCAGTGATTGACTATGAGGAGAGACTTATATAAAAAAAATTAAGTAAAGGGAAATTATGAAGACAGAAGGCCCAGCTCTCTGATTTTGCTTTCATCTCACCCGTGGCTGTTGATACTTTTGAAAATTCCTAGGTTCAAATTTTTACCTAAGTAAAAATGTATATATGAAAGTATTCCTGAAAACACAGGAGCGAACTCTCTACTAAAACGAATGCATGTTAACCTTTAGGTTATAGTTGACTTTTATTGATGTTGTGACATGGATGCATATTCTTTATTTCCTGTCTCATCTCTCATCTCTCCACTCTCTCTGCAGAGCAGAGTCTAATGGGATTTTCTTTAAAGGTAACATATAGACTCCAGAGTCTGTGTACTGTGGAAGAACTTACATTTCTCATTATTTTTTGTTAGTCAAGTTATTTTTTGTGTAAATAAGCTCCTTTTGAAAATGCATGATGAATAGGCTCACAGACAATGTAATCTTTAGAAATGATAGCGTAACAAGTTTTTATTAAACAAAAGTACATCTTGCAACTTGTCTTGTTACATTTAAGAAAAGTCAGGTTGACATGATTAAACAGTCTGTGATGTACACATTCTCCCCACCTTCAAGGCCAACTTGATCAATGGTTTTATTCACAGGTGCAGGCTTCCTGACTCAGAAACATCAGCTGTGACCACACAGCATTGCATTATCAGAGCTGTCTCACGCTGACATTTTCATAAACAAATGAATCTACCTTTAAAATAACCCAAACAAATCTGTGACTACCGACAAAACAAAGTTGCCATTTTGAATTTGGGAACGATAATCAGATATGAATTGATCAATGCCATTATTTTTCTGCAACACTATTTGGCTTAAGAAAGTAAAACTTTGTCAAAGATTTCTCCAGCTGCTACCTCTGAAGGTACTGTTATTTCTGACTCTTCTGTGCTATGCTTGATGGGTTGTTATCCCCAATTATCAGGATGCATTTCTATCAGGTACTTATTCATCAATACCCATGGGCTCTGGGTACATTTATTATTATTAGAATGACAAATGGCATCATTGAGACTTGTGCTAATCTCTGTTTTCCAGAGGCATAAACGAGATGGAGATTTCTATACATTTTACAATAAGGAAGCTCTGTCAGGACGTTACTCTGTGGACTGAACGCTTAAAGTAGAATGATCAGTTCCTGAACCCAACTTGAAGGGCATAGGCCAGAGGGAGCTCTCTTTATTATTTGGAGATTCAAAATAACTGTAACAACTTCCTGTAAAATAAATGTGACGTGACATTTTTACAAAGAGAAAGATGAGCTGTCAGTTCATTTCCCTCATGATATTTATTTAGACTTTAAAACAGGCAACTTCATATTTTCTAAAGACAATAAAAGAAAATCAACTCTTCCCATGCTTCTGATGATCTTGCAGCATTAAGAAAGTAGATGTGGCTACAGAGAAGACTTTGCAAAGCCATTATGTTAGAGAAAATTTTATTTATTGATAAATGGTACCCACACAGGTAAAGGGGTGTACATATTCAGAGGCAAAATAACTACTATTGGCATCCATCTTTCTTCACTTAGCCTACCTTCTGAGCTCCTACATCAAAGAACTCCCAAAACCACAATGTTATTTATTCTTGCAGGGACTTACTTCCTGATATCTGTAAATACCTTGTGCAGAATCTGTGATTTGCCATATGACTGTAACAGTATATTAGAATGAGCTACCAGGACTTATGGACTGTGCTAGGTTGTATAGCAGCTCCCTCTGAATTGATACAGGAAGCAGAGAGGAGGCCCGCCAACTCCGGAAGTAAAACAAACCTCATCTGTCAGGGAAAGCTCTACTCCAAGATCCACAGGGCTCCTCCCCAAGGGCCATAGAAGCTGCAAACAGGTTCTGGGGGCAATGACTGACCCCCTGAGGCCCTGAGTGATTTCTCTAACCTGTCAAGATGCTTTCAAGCTGTGTAAGGAAGATCCAGAGATCCAGCTTTTGTGACTTGTCAGCAGTATCCTGGTGGTCCTCTTGGTGATGCAGCTTCTCTTGAGTCATCCCTGCTTGCCTCAGTAGCTCCTCACCCGTACTCCCCTAAGAAACCCAATAAATGGGGAGACTAGTGTTTCTGGAACTGGAGTGAGGAAGCATGTTAATAGGGGGATGTGATAAAGGGTGACCAGCGTCTTTGTAGAGAAGCTGAGCCAGGAACTGTGTGTGTGTCTGTGTTATATAT
>NW_022196895.1:62704257-62718791 GCF_008632895.1 Mastomys coucha
ATACATATGTATATGTATATATATATACATATGTATATGTATATATATATACATATATATATGTGTGTGTGTGTGTGTGTGTGTGTGTGTGTGCACTTGGGTTATCAATCTGGAATTTGGTGCAGTTGTAACTTTGTTCTATCATGGACTCCCTATCTGAGTCAATAGAGTTGAAAATATCATGTCTTCCAAGGAAAAAGCCTTACCTGATACAATAACAGCGATTTTACACCTTTTCTTCACAAGTCATGATCCCATTCATAACATTTGTTGTTAAACAAATAAGAATTTATCTTACTTTTTAAATCAACTATTTGACTAAATAGAAATCATATGTCCATCAAAAAAATCAAAACATTAGAGAATTATAAACATATAAAAGTGAAAGGAAATACAGTAAAAGTAACAAAATAGTAAAAATTAGTAAAACTATGAAGCTTCTTACTATTACTAGCAGTATGTTTACAGAATAGATGAAGATTTGCAAAAATTGTATGGATTCTACCTGTTCACAATTATACCCCATGTGTAATTCTAGGCCCTGTTTTTAATGTAGCGATGTCAATAAAGAATTCTCAAAATTTTCAACAAATGTTTGAACTCTAGTATATGTTGTAATTTTAACCATTATTAAAAATTTGAACACTTGAGCAAAATAAGCCCCTGAAAGTTCTTGAAATGCACTGAGACTTCAGAGTTTTAGATAAGACAAATCTGAAATTTCACATTTCTGAATTGTTTAACAGAGAAATTTGATATATTTCTCTGAGGTAGGATGTGGGATTGGAGCATTTGAGTAGGAAGACTAAACGATCACTTTCAAACACAAGTGACTGTATTTAGTTTCTGGGGTCCTGTACATGACCTCACTTTTGAACACAAGTGACTGGATTTCGTTTCTGGGGTCCTGTATGTGACCTCACTTTGCATAAGTGCTACAGGTCCTGGGAGGAGTTGATTGTAAATAGATTAGAAAGCTGGAGTAGAACCAGGGGAGAAGAGTTTCTGGAACCTGAGTGAGAAAGCAGGTCAATAGGGGGAAGTGATAAAGAGTAACCAGCGTCTATAGAGAAACTGAGCTAGGAGCCAACTGTTTGTGTGTATGCATGTGAGTGTGTGTGTGTGTGTGTATGCCCATGTGCACATGAATGCTGTGTAGTACATATATCTGTGTGCTATGTGTGCAGGCGTGTATGTTTGTCACACATAGAGACCTTCAAGTGTCTTCCTTCACTCTCTACTTTGCTCCTTTGAGGCAGATCTCAGGCTCTAGCTGCACTGTTTCAGCTAGGAGGAAAGCCAGCAAGCTTGAGAGAGAGAGAGAGAGAGAGAGAGAGAGAGAGAGAGAGAGAGAAACAGAGAGAAACAGAGAGACACAGAGAAAGGCAGAGAGAGGCAGAGAGAGAGACAGAGAGAGAGCTTAACACTGCCTGTCTCAGCATCATGGTTACAGGCACACATAGGACACCAAGCATTGGTTTGGCTGGACCAATTCTCCAGCCTCAACCATTGTACTTCTTGATTCTGGGCTACCAATCGCTTTTCAGTTTTGGAACATTCTTAACCTTTATCGTTTATAAGACTGCTTTCTTTGATTTTGTCTTCTATAAGGCTACAATTATATGTATGCTAGATAGGAGCTTTGTCTTACAAGGCTATGAGCAATCTGACTGCCCATAAGAGGAGCCAGAAATAATAGTTAGCATTTTTTATCCTTTAAAAGACTGAGTCAAAGAATGTACTCATTTTTTTCTCAAAACCAGGTAGCTAGGAAGAATGGATAAGAACACACCTTCCTTCTGTGTCAAAGGGAAAATATTTGTACTAGTCAGGGTCAGAAATAGCCACTACAGTATTTGAATACATCAAAATAATAGTATGGTAATAGTTGTATGGGTTTTTACATGTCACATACAATAAATATATTTTATTTAATTTTTTTCAACCACCAGTAGAAATGTGTGTTAGCTTTTAAGTGGCAAAGCCTTGCAATGATAATATAATCTGTCCTTTGTTCCTATGATTCCATTTATGTGACAGAATTACAAGTCATTTATTAAAAGGGTGTGGTGGTTTGAGTATGCTTGGGCCAAGGAGTGGCCCTGTTAGAGTAGGTGTGATCTTTTTGGAGGAAGTGTGACACAGTGGGGGTGGGCTTTGAGACCCTCCTTCTAGCTGCCTAGAAGCTAAGCTGCTTCTAGCCACCTTCAAATGAGGACAGAACTCTCAGCTCCTCCTGCACCATGCCTGCCTGGATGCTGCCATGTTCCCACCTTGCTGATAATGGACTGAACCTCTGAACCTGTAGACGAGCCCCAGTTAAATGTTGTCCTTATAAGAGTTGCCTTGGTCATGGTGTTTCCTCACAGCAATGGAAACTGCAACTAAGACAAAGGATTTTTATAATAGTATCCATAGGATATAACACTGACACTAAAACCACACCTTTAAAAAAGATGTAACATGTAAGGATGCACCACAGCTACGTGCTTTTGTTTGCTGAGATGTTTTCTTTCAAGTCTCCACTTCTAACTGTGCATCTATAGTGAGTCTCCTTACAAGTGATGCTTGAGACATGAACTTTTGGAGGATGTTTGCATTTTAAATTCAACTCATAGAGCCATCATCCATTTGGTTTTAGGCATGTGTGTATCGTGAATCAGGCTGGGGTTGACATCTCAGCTGATTAAAGCCACCAATCACATCACAGTATCCCCATATATCACCAGCAAAAGCAGCAGCCCTTAATAATAGAGATGATGTGACAGAAAAGTGAGGGTCCCCTTGAAATAAAATCTGGACCATGCTTTTATTGCTTGTATAATTCTGCGCTCACTCACCATGGGTACCTGCATTATCAGGTTGCAATGTTTCTTTATTGGCAAGAAAAGAAGTCACAGAGTTTTCTGACGCTCTCTTAATATTTTTTTTATTATTTGAAGAATCAAATTAAGTCACTGTGTGGTTCTCTGTATACATATCTGTTGGAGGTAAAATACCTTCTCCAAACTCACTATCCATTTTTACTTGCTTCCATCTCTGTGTCACCCACGTCTTGCCCAACGCAAAGAATACAGGTACTTGCAGTTTACAATCTATAAAAATAATGGCAAAGTTATTCTCCCTTTAGAGTTCTTAAGACATGATGGGGTTTATATTCAGCATTGTGAGCTGTTTTGCAATTGTGATTTAATATGTCCCCCTCCCTTTCTGCCTTAATCCTATAATCCTAGTCAATTAGTGAAGCGACACCAACAATTACTTCTAGGATGCCTGACTGAAGCGTCTTCACCTTTGCGTTTTGTTTTACTATGTGTGACTGCCATACATACAGAATACGAGCTTCCCATAGAGCGCCATGCAGAGCAAGAGCTCAGCCCCTCCCCTTCTGATGTCATCACTCAGAAGCACCGTTTGTCCTCACCAATCCTGCATACTTGTATCAATATATTCATATATCAATACACTACCCTTTCCTGAACATGTATATAGACATCCACAGGGATAGATAACGGGACAGAAAAAAATTTTATTACTATAGTATCCTATTTGAAAATCTCATGAAGTCATAAATTAAATTTATTCCTATCAGAATTTAAGAATAAAAAATGAAGTGGGTGGGAATGAGAGCAGAAAGGATTAGAGTGAGAGAGTACAGGGAGAGATGACTGAGACTGTAGGGCATTTGATACGGAGACATGGAAATGTAATGCAGTAGAAACTCTCAGGGTTCTACAACAGTGATGCTAGTGAGGGTTCCTGGGAACCGGGGATACAGGACCTGAATCAGCCATTGCTCTGTAACCAGGTAACATCCAGTGGTGGGATTGAGTGTCATGCTAACCACAAAACCTTCCATTTCCAATCTATCTTGCCTGCAAGATGGTGCAGAGCTTTTAGGAGTGACCAACTAATGATGTGTCTAATTTAAGATCCACACCAAGAGAAGGAGCTCATGGCTGACATTGCCTGGATGGACAAGATCTGGAGATTGGATAGAAAAATACATCAATGAAATGATTCCTAATGATATGCTGCTGCATTCATAGGTTGGTACCTAGCCCAATTGTCAGTCACTAGAGAGGCTTCCTCCAGCAGCTGTTGGGAACAGATGCAGAGATAGAGAGACAAACACTAGGCAAAGAGAGAAAGTCCAAATTGGAGATCCCCACCAGGTCCTTGGAGCTCCTGGAACCTCCTGGAAGATAGGGAGGGAGGACTGTAAGAACCAGAGGTGTTCAGCACACCATGAGAAGTGGCCCACAGAATCAACTAAGTGGGGCTTATAGGGGCTCACAGAGATGGAAGAGACAACCACAGAGCCTGCATGGGTCCTCTCCAAATATGTTATGGTTATTAGCTTGATGTTTTTGTGAGACAGTGGGAATAGGGGTGTCTCAGACTCTTTTGTATGCTCTTCAGACCCATTTCCTCCTAACTGGGTTGCTTCACCCAGTCCTGATATGAGTAAGGGTTTGTGCCATGTCTTATTGTTGCTTATCATAATAAGCATACCACATTCATAATGGCATACTACATTCAGCTGATATTCCTAGAAGATCTGCTCCTTTCTGAAGGGAAATGGAAGAGGAGTGGATATGGGGGAAAGAGATGGTTTGGGAAGAAGTTGGGTGAGGGAAGTGCAGTTGGGATGTTATTGTATGAGAGAAGAATAAAAAAATAGAAAATGAATCATTAAATTCAATAAGAACTTCCTAATCATGAGTTTTGTTTTGTTTTTAATGAAAATAGCCTTCTAAGAACAAGAAAAAATAATATGAGAAATGTAAGAGGTTGAAACTTGATGTTTCACACCTTAATTCCTGCTCTGTTCAATAGAGTGGGTGTTCATATGCTTCTCATTTCTTTCTTGCTTCTTGTATAGCAATTTCCTCTGTGATTACACCCTCCCATCTTGGAGCAAAGCTCTAGTAAGACATAAGATGTTAAAGTAGAGACACATGTTCCTTCTAAAGGGAAGTTCATTAGGTTGAGGAAGTGAACAACTCAATAGCTTCAGGAAGTCACTAAAACTGATCAGGTTTTCTCCATCCCCAAGTGTACGTATGCAGTAAGACTGCTGAAAGACATTCTCAGACCAGCACAGCAGCCTGGAAGGAGGAAAGACTAGGAAAGGCTACCCCTCCAACACATTGAGCTGCAGCCTCTAGGCTGTGCAGTGTGCTCTACGTTTTAAGTTTTTATAAATAGGTATTTATTCCCCAGGAATAGCATTACATAATCCTCCCTTTTGGGTGGTCCCACCATGAGGTTCCTTGTAGAGGTATATTCTGTAATCCGAAATTCTAGGTTAACAATACGATTCATAAGGCAACATTGCTCATTATTACCTCTTTGTGACAGCTTCTCTAGTGCTGAAATATGTTTTATGTCCATGTTTTCGGTAAGTCTTTGAACATATTCAGTACTTGTTTA
The DNA here is from genome assembly GCF_008632895.1 of Mastomys coucha. Lineage (NCBI taxonomy): Eukaryota > Metazoa > Chordata > Mammalia > Rodentia > Muridae > Mastomys > Mastomys coucha. The sequence continues at coordinate 62,709,694 of NW_022196895.1, forward strand.
TGAACTGGATCTCTAAAAGCTAAATTTAGCATACTGTAAGTAATTCAAATATTGACTAATAGCTCAATGTTTGTCTCTCTGCATCAAAGAAGGAAATCCAAACTATAAAATAAGGAAGACAAATAGAGGGCAAAGGAAGAAATCTGTTTTAATGACCATCTTGTTGTATAACTTGATAAGACGTGGGATAATTTCAAGGCAATCTTCCTTCAAGGTCTGCAAGAAAAAAAATCAATTTTCCAGGACAAACCTGTCAAAGTGAGCTTTGATAGTTACATAGAAATAGGCAAAAATTTGTTTTAGTTGCAAATTGCTGTAGACTTTCTAGAGGGGTAGGAAAATGTCCATTAGTTTTTACATGTTTTATAAATTAAGAGTTAAAAAGCCCAAATGGGTGCAACTTTGGTTTTTATAACTTCATTAAAACCTATTATATGTCTATATAATTTACCAACTTTATTGTATATTTATAATGAACCTTTGAAGTATTTACAGTAGTTTAAATAAGAAAGTTAAAATGGAAAAAAAATAGTGAGTTATTTGGGAAGGAAGGAGGGGAGGAAAAAGGTGCCATACGTTATTAAAATTAAATCATGGACACAGAGGATACAAGAAAAAAAGTTCTTCCTCCAGAGGGTGACTAGAGAAAAAGTAATCAGGTGAAGCCTAGATTTCCATCCCCACGCAGCTTCATCCATGATTGATTAACTATTTTTGAGCCCATTCGCAGCCCCTGGAGGTTTCGGCAAGGCTGCTCTGCTGTACTTCATGCGCATGCTCCGAAGCAGCCCGTGCCTTGAGGGTTGAGAAAGTGGGTTTCTCTCTCCCAAAGCTGTTTTACAGATGACGGATGGACCTCACTTCTAGGCACTATCTATCAAATGGCCTCACCAGTGACACTCCTCAGAGACAGTCCTTGTCTGTCTTTGCACCTCAGATCTCCTTCTTAGGTGACAAACTGCCTGATTGTAAAAGCAGTAAGCAGGCTTCAACATTTTTGTTCTAGCTTTGTTTTTTTGTTTTGTTTCGTTTTGTTGCGGGGTCGGAGGTAAGGGACATTTCCTCACCTTTTCACTGGCATCTACTTCTGCTCTGAACCCTGCCACCTGCAGGATTTTTCAAAGTTGCGTGGTATATAACATCTGGAAACCCAGTTGGCACTCGTTGCCAGTGAAGCACCCTACCTGTTTCTAGGCTGGATATGTCTGAGATTCTGAAAAAGATACAATCCATTTTTTAAAAAAAATTAATTAATTTATTTTATTTATATCAGTACACTAACTATATCTGACTTCAGATACAGATCGATCGGATCCCATTACAGATGGTTGTGAGCCACCATGTGGTTCCTGGGAATTGAACTCAGGATCTCTGGAAGAGCAGTCAGTGCTCTTAACCACTGAACCATCTCTCCAGCCCTAATCTACTTTTTCTTTAAATGATCACATTTATTAATTCCCTCTCCCCATCTTACCGCTTCCTCTTCCACACCTCTAGCTGCAAGTCAACTTTTAGAAGTTCATTCTCTCCTTCCACCACGTAGTTTCCGAGGATAGACTCGGGTCCTCAGACTTGGCAATGCCTTTACCCACTGACCGAACCATCTCATCCATCATGGGGCCCGGCAATTTGTTTCTCTCCTACACATCACAATGTCTCAGATATTTCAAGTTTTTAAGCATTTGTATGGGTGTACTCTTTCTAATAAGGCATAATTACCACTCAAGAACTTAAAGTATTAGGCAACCTGTGATATAAATTCGCAAATCAGTTCAATGATAGCACACCAAGGTAAGGAATAGATTAGCTAAATGCTGGGAAATGATCGCAGTATTAAACACATTTCTCAAAGTGAAATCCTTTCCCACCGGTGACAAGGATGCTAATATCTCTGTTTTATTTGACTCTGAAGAATTGAATCATATTTCTTCACCTCACATGTGAGAGTTTTGAGAGATAGAAGATTGTGACAGACGGTGGGGGGCTGTGACAGTGGGGGGGCTATAATGAGGACATTAAACTTCACCACTTAGTCACTCTGGCAGAGATGAACATAGCACGGGGGACATTATAATTGGGCTTTCTGTCCCCAGTATTTTCATCCTATAATAAAATGGAGGTAGGGAGCCAATGTTCATATCCAGTGATGAATTTATGTTCGGGTTCTTAAACACCCATGGTAGGCTTGTGCTCTCTGTGGTCTACTGTGGGGCTCACAGAAAGTGAGAGAGAGTAAGAATCGAGATAACTCTGCTAAACTTCCAATGCTTAGAGTTTTTCAAGCAGAGCATAAAATGTCCAAATACATTTATTACATTCATACTCATCTTCATTCAATAGCTGGTCTGTCCATCAAACTTCCAGAAACAGTCTTTCTCTTGCTGAGTCCTGAGCAATTACGGTCCCTTTAAATAAGATATGTCAAAGTGAGAAAGAAAAGCAGAGACTACAAGATAAAATGACTATAGCATTGCACAAAGCAAGATGTCTTAACTGTTTTCCATGGGAATTAGTAAGTTTATGTTCTGAAGCATGTTGGTATGTGTGTCACGTATCAACACACAAAGAAATAACAGCTGGTTTTAAGTGAAGTGGGATGGTGTTGTGTGTGTTAGCACAGAAATGGGGACTTTTGAGTCCGTTGCTGCGGAAGTATAACACACCACAAGGAAAAAAGAGTACTTGGAGACCTAGCTTCACCAATCAGCAAGTGAAAGACTGCAAAGGGCATTTGTAGACAGGAGCCAAATTGTGGTGGTAGAAGAGAGTCAGCACATGTTCAATATGTCTAGAGATATGTCCATGGCAACTGGGATTGAGGGATCCTTTCAGGCAGCAGGCATTGTCTGGGAAGTGTGAATTTCCCTTAGAAATCAGAATGAGCAGAAGCACAGGTCTTGGATTTACAATGTTTCGGACTGAAACCGACTCACCAGAGGAGTGGTCTGTGTATGCTCAATAAATCCAGCAGCACTGTTCAACAAAGAATAGTTTGGGATCTAAGGTAAAGCAGCAGGATACATATCATATTATGGTCACATGATTGTATTACGGTTAAATTATCTATCAGTATCTTGAAGGTTATGAGAGTTCGTGGAAGCACAGGAGTCGTGTGATCCTACTTTAACTGTAGAGTGGGTGTGAAATGAGCAGTGGAGATTTAACCACTGGGTTATGGTCAAAGAACTGCAGAGTTCGAAGGTGATGCTTGCAGCATAAGAAAGGGGGTGCCCAAGTCAGAACCACACTCGGGGAAGGATGTGTGTTAGGACTGGGGGATTAAGGAGGCTGAGGCCATACATAGATGTTAATTAGTAGTGCCAAGTCTTTGAGTGTAATTTGCTGGGCACATAGAAACACGTTACAGTAGCCAGAGAAACTAACAGCCCGTGGCCAAGCCTGTACCATGGACCCAAGGCATCAATATCATCAATATCTAGGGGAATAGTTTTCCTGAGCAGACTGAGACAATCATGAAGGCTGTGTCTCCTGGTTCCTGCAAAAAGTCTTCAAAGTGGCAGAGAAGGTCTGTCAATCCAACTCGCCAGATGCAGACAAGGATGAAAAACTATTCATAAGACCTGACCATGTGAAATCTAGCAGTGATGTAGAGAGAAGTCCAAGTGACAGGGGAAAAATAAGTTTCGGTGTAGAGTATATAAATGAAAGGTAACATGAAAAGCCAGCTGTCAGCCTCTGTAAATAAAAGTGCTCTTTGTTGAGTATGGATGGTAATTTAACTATTATTCTGCAGAAAGAGAGAGAGCCAGAAAAGAACAAGAAAGAGAGGAAGAAATGAGAGAGTGGATGACTGATGATAAGCAGTTCCTCGGGTGATTTTATGAGACAAAATTTGTTTATATTCTCACTTAATTATGTTTGCTTCCACTGGAAATCTGTAGAAACAAAAGGCATCATTTCAGAGCATTGGTAATGATTTGTAAAACATGTTTATCTTAAAAATTCTATTTTTTTTTCTGTAAGGACGATTCTCTATGTATACATAGCATCAGCCCCATGAAAGCTGTGATTAAGAAGTCTCCAGGGCAGTGCTGAATTTCTACATAAAGCTTAGGACATTGTGAGGTCATCTGAGATTGCTTACCAGACAATATCTTGTGTTCGACATTGATTTTAATGAAATATAAACTCAGCTTTTTACATGCGCTTCCAAGGGATCCCATGTGGATGACAGTCTCTGCACAATAGAAGGATAATAGGCTTGGGCAGCCTGCTTGGCTACAATTCACATCTATGCTCCTATGAACTCTGTTCTTTGGCACCATTATAAATTCATTTCTTGCACCTAACTTTCACTGAGAGTACATGAAGCCAGCTTCCCACAGTTTCCTTCTGGTGTTACTAAAACAACCATGAGGTGTGAGTGAAAAGCAGACACACACACAGCTGAGCTGTTGTGACAGAGAAATGCTCCCCGCCATTTATGAGATTGGAAGAAAGCAAACAATCCATGGATAGTGAGTATGTTTGCAATTGCCCAGCAACCCCACCATGTTTGTTCTTTCCTTTTTGTCTAAAATTGACTTCAGAACAATCTTCACTATTGCGAGATCTTGCCTGCTGGTCGGGCTTGCTCCTAGCAGCTGACACACTGTCTTACTTAACGGAGATTGGAGATTATAGAGTCTATGGAGATTATAGAGAAAAGTATACTCCTCAAATTGCCTTTTGATCTTAGGCTCTTGACTCCCACAGGGGCAGGAGGATGGACCTGAGAGAAATAGGAAGCAAGTCTGATCTCTCTCTCTCTCTCTCTCTCTCTCTCTCTCTCTCTCTCTCTCTCTCTCTCTCTCATCTCAGAAGCACTTCTTACCTACTGCAAGTACAATGCTTCCCCCTTCCTGCCTGTTGGGGATATTTTGATTACTGTTTCCTTCCTAATACCAGATAAACTTAACATTTTCTGTTAAATAAAATAAGCAAGTGACAAACCCCACAGCCACTGGCTGTCTCTGTTACCACCAACATCAACAGCTGTCTGATTGTCACTGCCCTCACAGGTTCTCTCTGTCTCCCCCTTCCCCCTTCCTCCTTTCCCCTCCCTCCTTCCTCCTCCCCTTCCCCTTTTCCCCTTCCCCTTCCTCCCTCCTCCCTCTTCCTTCTTTCCTCCTCCCTCCTTCCCTCTTCCCCCTTCCCCTTTTCTCCTTCCTTTTCCCCTCTTCGTAGTCCCAACTCTTACAAGTTCCCACAGTAGGTACCCTGACTTCTGCCCTTGCCTTTCTTGTCAATGCAGTGCTGCTAAAAGTTCTGTTTCTTTTTGATGTAGACATATCATTTTGTCCCTGTCATCCAAACATCCTTACCTGAACGTTCTCTAAACTCATAGCTCTAATGAGTACCTGTATGCTAGTGATCTGTTGGTTTGTGCAGTGGCTAGTTTTTTATTGTGGATCTGACAATACAGAATCACTTGGGAAGAGTGACTCAGTGATGGTTTATCTAGATCAGGTTGGCCTATGGACACGTCTGTAGGAGATAATCTTGATTACATTAATTGAGGCAGAATACCCACCCATAGTGGGAGAGACCACTCTCTGCATTTGAGTTTTGAATTGTGTAAGATTAGAGAAAGTAAAATAAGATCTAAATGTGTGTATGTGTGTGTGTGTTCATTTATTTCTCTCTGCTCTTATCCATAGCTGCATAGGGACTAGTTACTTCAAGTTCTTGATACTTAAATGTATAATTAGTAGATTACATTTATTTATTGTTTTATTTTATATATTTTCACCCATCCTTCCATCTGTTGGAAAAAGCTGAGCTGATCAGGGTGGATAATATTTTGATGTGTTCTTGATTTGATTTGCAAGGATTTAATTAATAATCTCTGCCTCTGTGTTCACTGGAGACATTGGCCAATGGTTTTCTTTTGTTGTAGTTGCATCTGGCTTCATAAAGTAACATCAGAAATATTTTTTCATTTTATATTTTACAAAATAATTTGAGAAGTATTGCTGTTAGTTCCTTTTTGAATGGATGGAAGAATTCTGTGATGTATCTCTGGTCCTAGTTGAGAGATTTTAAATTACTGCTTTTCTCTCTCTGGCTATAATGGGTCTATTTAAATTATTTGCTTCATCTTGGCTTAATTTTAGTAAATACTATGTACTTAGAACTTTACTCATTTATTTTGAATTTTCCAGTTGAGTGGACTATAAATTTTCCAAGTATGTTCTTATGATTCTCTGAATTTTCCTTTGCAATGCTTTTCCTTTCTTCTCTAATTAATTTTGGTATTGTCTTCACTATTTCTTCTGGTTAAGTTGGCTAAAGATGTGTCAATCTTGGTAATCTTTTCAAAGTACCAAGTTTTTGTTTCATCCATTCTTTTTATTATTTTGTTGGTTTCTGTCGTTTATTTCAGCCATGAATTTTATTACCTCCTCCTATCAACTCTATTGTTTGTTCTTGTTTTTCAAAGTCTCCTGGTACGGCATTAAGTTATTAATATAGAATCTCTCCAGTTCTCTTCTCGCAGTGCTATAACCCTTCCTCAGGCCTGCCTTCACTGTGCTCCTTAGGTTTGGGTATATTAAGCTTTCATTGTCCTTCAGTTCTAGCAATGTTTAAAATGCCATTCTTGCTTTCTCCCTTGATCCAGTTCAGCTACAGAACAGATGCAACTTCCCAGTCTAACAGTGTCTTGTGTAACTCCTATGGGTTTCTGTGGTTTTGATATTTCTGTTCTATCTTTATTTTTTCATGAGCAAACAATAAAAACAGGATGTTACCTGAATTTTCCTAAGTCATGTGAGGCTTGTTTTTGTGTTCTAATATGAGGTTTGTTCAGGATAAGGTCCACGGGGAGCTGAGTAGAAAGTGTATTCATTACAGTCTACATGGCATGGTCTATAAAGGTCTGTTGTATACACTTGATTCTACTGTCAACTCCAGAGTTTCTCTGTTTGGATTTTGTATAGATGGCCTGTCTATTGGTGAGAGTGAAGTGCTGCAGTCACCCACTATACAGTGTTGGGGTTGATTTGGGATTTCAGATCTAACATATTTTTTAATAACTTGGTGCCCCTGTGCTTGGTGGGTAACTATTTAGAATTGTTTGATGAGCATGAAATGTCCTCCCTATCTATTCTGACTAGTTTTGGTTCGAAGTCTATCTGTCAAATATTAGAATAGCTACACTTGCATGTCTTGTTTTGTTTCTATTTGAGTAGACCTCCCTTTTCCATTCTTGTATGCCAAGTTGACGTCACATCTTGATGGTGAGATGTGTTTTTTGGAGGCAGCACAAAGACAGATCCTGTTTTCTAATTTAAGCTGCTGGTCTGTGTCTTTTAATTGAGGGATAGAGATCATTAGTATTGAGATTTATTAATGAATAATGCTTATTAATTGTTATTATTTGTTATTGTCATGTTGTGGTTTATATTATTTGTTTTCTGTTGTGGTAGTGTTGTCTTTTTATTTTTTTAATGTGTTGATGTACTTATTTATTTATTTTCTTAAATTATTTTATTTATATTCCAAATTTTGCTCCCCCCTTCCTGGTTCCCCCTCCTTGAGTTCTTCACCCCTTCCCCTTTACTTCTGAGAGGGTGCTCTCCCATCTACCCCCACCTTACCCCCACCAGCATTCCCCTTCCCTGGGGCATTAAGTTTCTATAGGATTAAGCATATCCCCTCCCATTGAGGCCTAACAAGGCCTATGTTACATATGTGCTGGGGGTTCAGGAACTAGCCCATGTATGCTCTTTGGTTGGTGGCTTAGTCTCTGGGAGCTCTGAAGAGTACAGGTTAGTTGGCACTGTTGTTCTTCCTATGGGATTCCCCTTCAGCTCCTTCAGTCCTTCCCCTAACTCTTCCATAGGGGTCCCTGACCTCAGTCCAATGATTGGCTGTAAGTATTTGCATCTGTCTCAGTCAGCTGCTGGTAAAGCATCTCAGAGGACAGCCATGCTAGGCTCCTGTCTGCAAGCACAACATGGCTTCAATAATAGTGTCAGGGTTTGGTGCCTATGAATGACATAGATCCCAAGTTGGGCCAGTCACTGGATGGCCTTTTTTTCAGTCTCTGATCCATTTTGGTCCCAGCATTTCCTTTAGAGGGAACAATTCTGGATCAAAAATTCTGAAGATGAGGTGGCCTTATGCCTTAATTGGGGCCATGTCTATCTGTTGAAGGTGGTCTCTTCAGGTTCCACCTCCCCACTGATGGGCATTTTGGCTAAGGTCATCCACATTAAGTCCTAGGAGCCTCTCACACCCCAGGTCTCTGTGACTTTCTAGAGGTTCCCCGCCCCTACCCCTACTCCCCACTGCTCTATATTTCCATTCATTCTCCTGGCCCTCACAGGCTTCTCTCCTGTCTCCCCCATATTAGGTCCTACCCCTCTTTCCCCTCTCTTCTGCCCTCCCCTCTCCTTCCCAGGTCCTTCTTTCTTGTTAAGCTACCTATGATCTGTGAGTTGTATCATGAGTGACCTGTACTTTTTGGCTAACATCTACTTATCAGCGAGTACATACTGTGCATGTCCTTTTGTGTCCGGGTTACTTCACTCTGGAAGGTATTTTCTAGTTCTATCCATTTGCCTGCAAAATTCATGATGTCCTTCTTATGAACAGCTGAGTAGTATTCCACTGTGTAAGTGAACCACATTTTCTGTATCTATTCTTTGGTGGAGGGCCATCTTCACTCGCTCCAGGCAGTTGGTAACACTGAGCTTTTTGTTTGACTTCCTGGAGTTTTCGTTCAGAGTCCTATTTCATCTTGGCATCTCCTCAAAGATTTTTTTTTTATCTGTTTTTTAAATTTCATTTCTCACATTTTGAATTTTAAAAATTATCTCATTTAGCTGTGTTTTCATGATTCTCATCCAGGCATTTATTCATGCCTTCTTTGGGTTCCTTGAACATATTTATAATTATTTTTGAAATTACTGTTTTATGCGTGATCTCAGGGAACATGACAAGGAAGTTGCTAATTCTGGAGTTGCTAATAATGGAGGAGACACTGTGCTGATTTTTTTCATGATCTGTATGTTTTTGTGACTGGATCTAGGTATCTGGAATCAAGCTGTTGTGGTTTTTTTTTAGGTTTTTTTTTTTTTTTTTTTTTTTTT
>NW_022196895.1:62718854-62742444 GCF_008632895.1 Mastomys coucha
TATTAACCCATTTTAAAATTTTTATTATTTTTTTCAGGTTGTGGACCAGCTGAATGATGTTTGGTGTTTGATCTCGGAGTCACTCTGTGTTGATGTATAAATGGGGTATCTGAAATGGGCTCAGCTTGGCTACCAATAGGCACAACTTCTGGGCCTAAGCTAAGCCTTCTATAGGCTCAGAGACTCTCTGCTGATCTTCAGGAGTTTTACTCACACCTGGGTTCTGCAGGTGGTTATGGGTTCTAAGTAGTTATGGTGCTGGCAGGGAGGTTAATCGGGTGGCTGATAGGCTGATAGGTCTCAGCAACATAGCAGCAGTCTCCGTTTGGGCTCCACATGGTACCAGTGCTGGGCATAGTGGCATACGAGATACAATATTATATTTTGGACAAAAATTTATACAAAACACTAACTACTTTTGCAAGAGTTTTTCTGTTGGTTGCAAAATTTTCCATAATTTTTGCTTGGTTATTTGTCTTACTGTAGAACCACCTACACATTCTAGTTATACAATGAAAAAACTTCTACAAAGCTAAGACTGAACATCCTCATTTGTTCACAGGGAAGGTTCTGGCGTCTCAACACAGAACGTTTTATGGAATTATCAGTATACAGAACATAGTAAGAAGAATTTATTCTAGACATAAAGTATTTTAGAGACAGTCATTCCGGTCATCTCATCTACATTTCATCAGCTAGGAACAGCTTTTGGATGCAAATACCACCTGAGGCATTTGAGTTGTCCTGACAGGAAGTGGGTTCTTTAATTCAGTGGCAGCCCAGGGATGTTGGTGAATTTCTACCCTGTCTTCGACCACTTAGTTCTGGGATAAAAGACATACACAATCTTTATAATTACAATAAGTCTTAAACCCCACAAGAGCTGGGCAGGTGCCTTCCCTCTATGTTATTAGAATCTATTTTCCTATCAATAATCCTAAGTTATTACTTACAATGTTTCACCTGGGCTGTCCTTAAATTAGCCAGCCCTCAGGGCCATGTTTTTATGGCTCACCTAACCCATGGCAGCTTCTCCTTCCTCATTCTCTACCTTCTTTTTCATCCTCGTGGTTCTCTTCCTCCCCTAAGCCTGGGAAACCTAAACCCCACCTAGGTCTCTTCTGCCCAGCTAGTGGCTGTCAGCATCTTTATTTACCAATCAGAAATAACTTGGGCACAGGGTCACTTGGGTCTACATGCAGACTTCAAGTCTTAGGGACCCACACTTAGCATTACAATAGACAGCAAGACCAAACCTCAACACAGGAAGTAGGTGGCTATAAATGAATTATTTATTCCAGCTAGCCTATATAAAAGACATGAAAACCTGGTAGTTTATTTAAAAGCTGTAAGCATAGAAAATACAGATTCTATGCTATTCTCGCCTATATACAAAGCAAATGCCCATTATTACCTCCTGTTTGGGTCTCACCTGGGCTGATTTTACTCCATCAGCCTGTCCTGAGGGTTTACTTCTCCTCATGATCCATCCAGCCTCATGGCAGCTTCCTCTTCTCTGTCTTCTCTTTCCTTCCCCCACTGGTCTCTCCTGAGACCCCTCACTCAATCTCAAGGTCCACCTTCCTCTCTTTACTGCCCAATCACAGGCTCTAGCCTTTTATTAACCAATCAACTTTAAATGGGGGGGGGGCAAGGTTTACACAACAAAGCCCAGTGTATGAGAGGATGCACTCATCTGGAGGGCAACCAGATCTCAGGGTTTGGAATTTAGCATTCATATACATAGCACGAGGCCAACCCCCAACGAACTGCCAAAAGCTTCTCCCAAGAGCCATTACAGACATGCTTTGTCTCTTACACTTTAAAAGAAGCCTTTATCAATGTGTTAAAAGCTGGGTAACTTCCTATAATTTAGATTTCCAGCTACCATGGGAAAATTAGGAGATCTGGAAATGCTGAGTTTACATTTCCACTTGTCAAGGCTTGTTTTGGCTAAGGCTGTGCACGTATAATCTCCTTAGACAGAGCTTAAGTTGACCGTTTAGCCACTCTTCCTACTATTCTGTGTCCCCCTAGCTGCAGTCTTTAGTTTTTGGTTTTTTTTTTTTTTTTTTTTTTTTTTTTTTTTTTTTTTTTTTTTGGTTTTTCGAGACAGGGTTTCTCTGTATAGCCCTGGCTGTCCTGGAGCTCACTCTGTAGACCAGGCTGACCTCGAACTCAGAAATCCACCTGCCTCTGCTTCCCAAGTGCTGGGATTATTTTGTTTTGTTTTTGAGGCAGCATCTCAGATACCCTCTACTAGATTTGAACTCAGTCTTCTTATCTGAGATAAGTAGAGGTAAATAGAATAAATAATAAAGTATAGGCTGAGGAAATCCCTTAGTCAATAATGTGTGAGTCATGCAAACATGAGAACCTGAGTTCAAATCCCCAGCCCCTGTTTAAAAAGGCAGGTATGATGGCATACACCTATAATCCCTTATTTAAGTTACTTTTCTGTTGCTGCGATCAAATACCTTACAAATAAATCCAGGCAGGATGGGTTGATTTTGACTTACAATTGAAGCCACTACAGTGCATCACAATGAAGGGAAGGCAGGGTGACTGGAGTGTTAAGGTAACTGGTCACAATGCATTTCCAGTCAGAAAGCCAAGGGGAAGTCTATGGAACCTCAAAGCTTGATCCTAGTGACTCACTTCTTCCAGCAAAACGCCTCCTCCCAACAACTCCATGCTTCAAAACAGATAAACCACCCAAAGACCGAGCCTTCAAACAGGTGAGACCATGAGATTATTTCACACGCAAACAAAACACTATGCCTCTGACCCCATATAGACTTGAGACCACTTCATAATTCGAAATGTATTCATCTCAACTCTAGAAGTCTGAAGTGTTCTTCACAGACAAATACTGAAGCCAATGGCTGTTTTGGAATTCAAGACAATTTCCTAACCACAAGCTCCCATGAAACAAAACAAAACAACTATGTCCCTCCAACACATAGTAGCACTGAGGAAATATGCGTATAGGTTGGCATGGATTTCAAGGTTATATTGTCTCCCAAATCCTGAAGAGTCCGTTATAATTTATGTTTCACATCTATGTCCCTTTCATGCAGTGGCCTGGCCTCATGGGCTCTTGGAAACTTGATTACAAGCACAGTTGAACCTCTCACTCTTGCAACTTTGATGCCTGCAAACCCCAAACTGAGAGATCATACAGTCAAGTTTCCTTCTAGAACTTACAGCCTGCTCCTCTTGGACCAAAACTGTAATGGCCTCTCCCTGTCTTGGTTGCTGAATCTGAGAAAATATCTCACTAGGTGGTTGTTTTGAGCAGAGAACTCCTTCAGAAGCTCAATTTAAGATCTCTTCTTTCAAATGCCTTAGCACACCTGTACTGGAAAACACAGATATTCACATTACGAATCCTAACAGTAGAAAAACTACAGTTGGTGGTGCACGCCTTTAATCCCAGCACTTGGGAGGCAGAGGCAGGTGGATTTCTGAGTTCGAGGCCAGCCTGGTCTACAGAGTGAGTTCCAGGACAGCCGGGGATATACAGAGAAACCCTGTCTTGAAAAAAACACAAAAAAACAAAAAACAAACAAAAAACAACAACAACAACAAAAAAGAAGTAGCAACAAAAGTAATGTTATGGTTGGGGGTCACCACAACCCGCGGAGCTGTATTAAAGGGCCACAGTATTAGGAAGGCTGAGACCACTGTTCCAAAGACTTCCAAACTACAGTTGGGTTCATGTCAGCAATGGCTCCACTATTTGATACCAATCTTCTGTATTCATTGCTTCCTTGTTGCTGTGACCAAATACCTGAGAGGATACAACTTCAATGGGGGAGGACTTATGCTAGCATGTAGTTCAAGGGGAAGAGTCAATCCCAGCAGGAGTGGGAGGGGAGAGGTATCTGGCTGCATTGCATTTCCAATCAGGAAGCAGAGGAAGAGCAAACCTCACAGCTCGCCCCAGGGACTCACTTGGCCCAGTAAGGTTCTACCTCCTGTGGGTTCAATAACCTTCCAAAAGAGCACCAAGAGCTTCCGTGATACACTTATATGAAAATGTCTCTTCAGTCCTCCCAGAAGAATTTTTGGCAGAGCTCAGAGCAAAGTTAATAATAAACCATTGAGATAATTTAAGAATATGTATCTAGCCTGCTGTCCTACTGTGTACTCAGCTTAACCTACATAAAAACAAACAAACAAACAAACAAAAAATAGTGTTACCAACCTTACTATGCCTTGGTTCCACATGTAATCAACTTTTACAAACCTAAGATAATGCATAAATTTAATCCTAAATGATGTAGTCTTTCACAGCTTTAACCCAGAATTGTGCATGTATGTGTCTGTGTGTGTGCAGGTGTGTTGTGGTAACCAATTTTTGAAAACAGCCAACAGGTTGGAAGCAACCTTCAAATAAATAACCACCTTAAATATTAGAAGCAATGTGTGGATCTAGGTTGATGATGTCTGAGTGGTTTTGGACTCTTCTGGATCAGTAATGTCATCCCTTGTAAGACTCAGTTAAAAGACTCTGTAAATGATCCCTCACCCATCTCCCATATCAAGTCTTTTCTGCTGATCAATAAATACAGAGCAAACCACTGTGTTAGGGACAGGCACAACAGAAAGACGGAAGACACATACACAGGAATATATACAGTCATAAGCCCAGGGATGAGAATAATAAAAGACCACACAAATATACAGACTGTGGACAACCAGTAACTATAAACTACATATAAGTGAAAGACACACAAGAGAAGTGGAGGATTCGAATTTGGCCTCACCTTTGGTCACATCAATCCAAGAGGAACCGGTTTTGATTTCCTTTCTTAATGTGATATGGAAGCATCTTAGTGTTCTCTTAGGGTATCATTAAAGCATTAACTGATGTAAAGCCAGAACTGCAGCACAGCTGAGAGCTTAGACCATTTCACTCTCAAACCAAATCCTTATGGACAGGCTCACCCAGTGTGTCACAAGGAGCAGAGGATTCCTGCCACAGAGATAGCAATGAGTGACCTTGCACGTGGATGCCTGTTTCATTTGTCTTAATAGAATTCTAGTCCTGATTCACAGATCAACTTGCAGCCTCAGGAGACTCCAAGCCACTGCCACCCTGCCAAATCATTTCTAATTTCTTGACTGACAGAAAACTAAGCTGCTAAATTTTTAAAGAATTTGTGACCTAGCAAATCCAAGCACATAAAAAAAAAAAAAACCTCAGTAATAATAAAAATGTTCTTTTTCTTTTGTCCTCTAGATGCCTCAAATGAAAACATAATGTGACATTCTATTAGAAACAATGGAGAGGGCTGAAAACACACTTTGGTTTTCCTGTGTTGTGAGGAAAAGCTCCCCCCCCACCCAGGCTCACAGCTCTTTCCTTCCCAATCTCCCTGAGTGAATTACTGTTTAACGTCCTGCTCCCAGTCCTTAAATGGCACGAATGATGCAGTGCATCAGAAATGGCCTCTGAGTTGTTCATATTTGAGAATTTGAGCAAGAAATGGGAGCAAAGTCTGACCATTCTAAATTTCAGGGCGCCATCTTTTCTGGCTTTATTAGGAAAAAAAAAAAAAACATTTATTAAGCTATTTCCAGAAGGGACACTTTTACTAATATATTTTAAAAAGAGAAAACTAGAGCCCAGGGCAGCTCTGCTTCGGTTGAATTTCTTAATGACTCAGCTGCACTGACATCAACTCTTAGACAAAGAAGAAATAGGAAGAGAGATGTAGTTAGTTCAGGAACACCCTCCAGAGCAAACCCTGAAGAGAAATCAGGAGGAGCTTTAGCTGAGCTGTCGCTGTATTCAAGGAGACTGGAAGCAGCCTATGTTTTAACATGGCAGGAAAAAAGATCTCCAAATCAAAACCCCATTTCACTCCAGGTATAAACCTGAAGGCATTTTAAAACATTTATTTGACGGTTACCATTGTTCAGTCAATCTGTTTCTTTTCTTTTCATATTTTTCTCCACATACTTTACTAATAAAAACCATGTAAGGATAGCTTCATGGTTCTGATGGAAAAGAAGTTAAAATCATCTACTTTTGGTTTGAAGTTTTTGAATAAGAACCAGATATGATGGCAAATGCCTATAACCTCACATTTGGGATACTGAGACAGGAGGATCATTTGTTCAAAGCCAGCCCAAGCTACAGAGTGAAAAAACAAAGTGACTCATATTGGATATTGTTAACATGTGGCATGGTAAAAACCAATCAAAAAGAACTGTTAGTGAAAGAAAAAGTGCTACACATCAGGCAATATTAAAATTAAATGTGTCAAGTCTTTTACAAAAGTCTATGCATAATAACCTTTATTTAAAAATCCACCTCTTGCAAGAAGTACAGTTTTATTATCATTTGGATTTAATTCTTTCCTTGAAAACAAAAGGTGCTTTTCTGACAGAATCAGAAGGTGGAGGAAGCATTAACTTGGTGGACACAGCTGTGCTTTCTCCAAGGCGCCTGTGTCCATCAGAGGATGCTGGGTGCATGTCTCTGCAGGAGGGCTCCATTGCACACATCACAATTTTACTGGGATTCTTTGACCCTAAAAGGTTGAAAACCTCTGGCTATCATTTTGTTTCTTCACTGGGGAGTACTTTGTCAGTTCATCTCTACTTGAAAACATACTCATGGATTCATTGCTGGCTCGGCTCCCACCCTCCTGTTTTGGACCTATTGTATAATGTGGGGCTGGGTAGATAGTTTAGCTGGTAATATGCATATCTGGAAAGCACAAGGACCTTGATTCCTAGACACCCCCCCCCCCACACACACACAAATCATTCTGGATGTATTGGCTTTGATTGTGATCCCCAGGCTGAGCAGATAGAGATAGGCCATTTCCTAGGGTTCACTGGTGTGGTGGTTTGAATAGGGACGGCCTCCACAGATTCATGTGCTTAAATGCTTGACCACAGGGAGTGGAACTGTTAGGAGGTATGGTCTTGTTGGAGAAAGTGGGCCACTGGGAGCAAGCTTTGAGGTTGAATATGCTTAAGCTAGACTCAGTATAGCTTCTCCTGCTGCTTTTGGATCAGGATGTAGAACTCTCAGCTTCTTCTCCAGCACCATCTCTTCCTGCATGCCTCCATTCTACTTTCCATGAAACTTCTGAAACTGTAAGTCAGCCTCAATTAAATGTTTACTTTATAAGAGCTGCAGTCATGGTGTCTCTTCACAGCAACAGAAACCCTAAGACAATTGGTCACCCAGGTTTGTCTACTTGACAAGTTATAGGCCAGTGAGAGACCTCCTCTCAAACAACAAGGTCATGGGATCCCTGAGAAATGATGTTGAGGTTGTCCTCTGAGGTGTCCACATTCTTGTACCTCATATGTTCCTACACACACATTTTAAAAAGCAACATGTATAATGAGAATGAAGCCCTGTTTGATCTAAGGATGCTTCATTGACAAAGCCCTTTCACTGTTACTTCTGAACCTCAAAACTGTAATATTGAATCTATCTTTAAATTTTAAAACAATTGTATCATGTTCTTTAAGCAAATTCTCATTGTTTTTATTTTGGAAATGATAGATGAAGCCCAGGTGGTTTTGCTAGAACTGTAACAATGCAACATATCTGCCCTCAGGGGACTGGAAAAACAAATGTGTTCTATAATTCATGATCTTCCCTTCTACAGGTCATCCTCGGGGATCTCACATAGTGAAATGCTTAGAAGAATGCATTAAAATTCCAAAAAAGCCTCATTACATTTATGTATTAAGACCCAGAAGAAGTCATTCATAATATTTTAACAACGTACTCATTGTAGGCAAATGTATGTCATTTTTGTTAATGTCATTTAAAATTAGAGGAATCAGGGACGGCATCTGCTTATTTTCCTTTGTTGTGGGAAGCAGTTGAAGAAGATGTTTACAAATATTTGTATTGCTCAATTTATGTGTGTGTGGGGTGGGGGGGGAGTTCCCATCAGTTTAATAACCATCAGAGTCGCTCCCCACAGAAAACACCTCACTTGCACATTGTATGCTATTGAATAGCTCATTTGCAAGATACCTGTCATGTGAAACACATTTCCTAGGCTGCCATGCAGCATGCCTACTTAAATCTAAACTTTATACCAATGGTGAACCCAGTTCAGTTACAGTAGTAAAAATATTGATATTGACATGGGCATTGATAGTTCACAGAGCACCTCTGACTTTTACATAATGGGGTAACGCTGTAAATAATGTTTTAAATAGCACTTTAGTTTCAGTAACATTTATCTCAAAATATCACATAAATGATTTTTTGTGAGTTAATTTTCCTTTTCCCCATCTCAATTTAGGGATTTAAATAATTGTCTTCATTGCAAAATATTAAGGGTAGGCCCCTGGCAAGTATATGCCAGCAAACTATAAGACACCCAGTGTAACACATGTAGAGCCACTGGTAGTCCTGATGTCTCGAAGAAACAGAAAATTAATTGCTTAATCAAGTAACCTATGTGTTGCACAGCATAATTACATGTGAAGACATGGCTTAAAGACAGAAGACAGTCACATAAACAGGGAATTTATACAAAAGAAAGAATGAAAGAAAGAACTAAAGCTTACTCGTTCTTGTTGATTTACCAGGAGAGTGGTTGTGAACAAACTGTCCTGGTAGGAAAAGGGATTGGTCATGGAGAAAAAATTACTCTATTATCACTCAGCACTTCTGACGTGAAATCCAAATGCATAGCCCTGGGGACTGAACAGCATGAACTACTTAGAACATGGGAATAACTGTTCAGTTTGAGTCAAAAGGTAGAGTTTCAAAGTCTTCGATGTGAGAGGGATTTTCAGAGCCTAGATTTTTATAAGAGACTAAAAAAAAAATTACTTTTTGAAACCTTTATTTTTACATGTCAACCCTGAGCCTAGAAGAGTGAACAAAAAAAAATCCTATGGAGAAAATAAATTAAATTTATACATTTTTACTTCCCAAAAAGAGAAAAGTTGGTCTGGTTCTAGAACAGAGAAGATAGAGCAGTTCTAATAAGGATCACCTAATTTCTGCCCCAAAGTTTTTCTCTATGAGAAAACCAGAACTACCTAGGGCTGTTGGAAAAACAAGAAAGGCCAATGTCTCAGTTACCAATCTACTGCTCTGAAGAGACACCATGACTAAAGCAACTCTTACAGAAGAAAGCCTTTAACTGGGGTCTGGCTTACAGTTTCAGAGGCTTGGTCCATTATCATCATGTAGGGACCATGGCAGCACTTAGGCAGGCACTGGAGCAGTAGGTGAGAGTTACCTCATGATCTTTAGGCAGAGAGAGAGAGAAAGAGAGAGGGGGAGAAAGAGGGAGAGGGAGAGGAAGAGAGGATGAGAGGCAGAGAGGGAGAGAGAGAGAAGGAGGAGGAAGAGGAGGAAGAGGAAGAGGAAGAGGAGGGGGAGGAAGAAGGGAAGGGAGGATGGAGAGAGCAGAAGGGGAGGGAAGAGGGGGAGGGGAAGGGGAAGCTTATGGGGGCCATTCTTATTCAAACCACCATAGCTGCTGTTAGTAATCTCAGGGTGTCGCCTCTAGAGCAGTTTCATCTGTCAGATGAGCTCATGTTGGTTGCAGCATCCAGCGTGGTTTGGGAGAACAGCTAGAGGTTTGGAGGGGGCGGGGCTTGAGCATAATGGCCTCCTGAGCTCCCACTCTCTGAGACTCACGTGGGAAGGAATCTATGAGTATCCAGACTCCCTATGGGAAGGAAAACAGACTTCACATATGGAGGAAACAGTGATGAGAGAGTGCAGCCTTTCCCCAAGTAGATTGGAGTGCAAACCATAGGTTCTTCAGCCGGAAGACATGTGCAGAAATGTGTAAGAAGCTGCCAAACTCTCTTTTAAAGATATTGTCCCATTTGCGAGCAGTGACTGTGAGTCCTGTTGTTTCAGTTTTTCACCGGCAGGTGACATTGGCAGGTCTTTCTATGTTAGCCATCCCAAGGCTCAGATTACAGGGTCGTCTTCGCCTAAATTTTCAGTTCACAAAAGCCAAGTGAGTACCGTCATTCTTTTGGACCCTTTTTTTTCCCCATCTGTATATTCTTGGACAGGATCATTAACTAGTTATTTTCTTATTTTGAGCAGTAAGAAAAGTTTCTATTGGCGGGGGGGGGGCAAAAATTTTTTATCCAACAGCAGTTTCATTCCTACTTTCTCCCACCTGTTTGGCCCATGAGTTCTGTGCGCCTTGATTTGAATGAGAATGTCGTCCATAGGTTCATGCGTTTGAGCACTTGGTCCCCAGCTGAAGATCCCGTTGAGGAGATTTAGGAAATACGTCCCTGCTGGAGGAAGTATTTCACGGGAGGACAGGCTTTGGGAATTTATAACTTCATCCTATTTCCGGTTTATACTGTTTCCTGTTTGTGGTTGGGGATATAACTCCCAGCTTCCTGTTCCCGCCATCTTGCCGCCTGCTTGCTGCCATAATGAGCTCTTAGCCCTTCTGAAACATAAGCCAGAATAAACTCTTCTATAAGCTTCCGTTAGTCATGTCATTTTATCGCAGCTACAGAAAACTCTAGGCAAGCACTTTAGCAACTAAAATGTATGTATCCCAGACCCAGAATTTTCATTTTGCATTGCTACTCCAGCTCTCTCTTTTTTTTTTTTTGGTAGTAAGATTGGTTTGACATAGCAAGGCCAGTGCACATATGAACTCGCAGAGGCTGTGACAGCATGCATGGGTCCTTCACATGTCTAAGTCAGATAAGGTCCCAGTGCAGAGGGAAAGTAAGCAATGTCCCTCCCCATCCCTAAGCCAGGGCCTATCTCCAATTGATAACCACACCGAAATGAAAATTAGTTTTTCCCAACTGAGTCTCACCATATATACAAACTAATCTTAATCCCAAACCATTCACTCAGCAATAGAGGGACAATGCAAAAAAAAAAAACCTCAATGGTATTTTTAGGAAGCTTTTTTTGTTTCACACTGCTCTGTCTGGGCATCTTTTTTGTTTGTTTGTTTTTACTCTACATGTCGTTTGCTTAAGTATTATGCTTTCCAATTTTGTGGTTTTGTGTTTGCCAGTGTGTGTGTGTCTGTATTTATACATGTTTCTTGTGCTTCTCTTTGTTTTTCTGTTTAAATGGATTTTTGTTTGTCCTAATTATGTTTTTTTAAGTCTTATTTAATTATTCTATTCTTTTTTTGCCTGGTTTTGTTTGTTCATTTTTAGTTTTTGTTTGTTTTGTTTTTTTGGGGTTTTTTGTTTGTTTTTTTATAATGAGAGAGAATAAGAAAAGTGGATTTGTGGAGGTGGGTGGATTTAGGAGGAGTTGGAAGAGGAAAAACCATAATTGGAGTATGTTGTATGAAAAAAGTCTAGTTTTAGTTAAGGAAGAAAGGAAGGGGGAGGGGAGGGAGGAAGGAAGGAGAAAAAAGATTGGTTTGATTTTTCTTTCTTCTGGTTACTTTGAATTTAGGTTTTCTCATTTACTCATGTAAATTCCCACACAATCAGACTGTGTGCTTTATTCCTCTCTGTGTTTCCCCAATGGTCCATTTGTCTTCATCCTTATGTTTAAAGACATTACCAATACATACTGGATTAGTATTAACCGGGGCTTAATATTAAACTGCCTTGTTTATTGCTGGGATTGTTTCCTTCCGCAGATTCTGAAATGAGTCGAACTTTATGATTCCATTTTTGTGTTTGTTTAGAGCATATCAGTTGTTTGGGTTAAGATGGTAACTGTGTATGTGTGCACTTGTGAGTATGGGCATATGCCTATGCATACATGTGAAGACCAGAGGATGCTGGGTGTCCTTTTCTAATCCCCAAATTTCCTCTTGAGTTGGGATCTCTCCATGAATATGGAATTCACTAGCCAGGCTGATGTCCATAAGTCCTAGCAATCTTTTCCTCTCTATACAACCCCCCCACCTGTGCCAGGCTTAGAGCCATTCAGAGTTGCACCGACATTTTTATATGAATGCTGGGGTCTGAACTTGGATCCTCTATTTGTACAGTAAGAGCTGTCACCCACAGAAAACATTCCTGCTATTTTCCTTAAACCTTAAGCAGGAATTATAACTTTTTGTTTTGGTTTGGTTTTTTTTGTTTTGTTTTTTGTTTTTTTATGTGGTTGTTGTTTTTACTTACCTTACATTTGCCTTCAAATAATACTATTTATTTCATGTGCAATGCACATAACTTGAAAATTTCTCACTACCTTTTCCTGTTTCTTATGCCATTTCTGCCATTTTACTTAACTGTTCCTTATAATCACTAAACACCTGGTGCTTTTTAATATTATTTCATTTTTATGTATTTATAAGTATTTTTGGTGCTAGAAATTGAGTAAGTCTTTCACATGCTAGATATAAACTCTGTCACAGTTATATCACCAACCCTATTATTATTTTAATAGTTAATAGTTTAATAGTTAACTTCTAGGGCAATTAAAAAGAAATACTTTATTTTCACTTTATTTTCCTCTTCTATGCAGAATGTCTGAACGAATTTACAACTGTCTTACATTAATTGTAGAAAATATGTTTTGTTGCAACTTTTCCTATGTGAAGATAATATACGTGATTATTATACTCACCATGCTGTCTCCTTATTTCCCTCTCTACAATTTGTTCTTCTTTAATATTCTCCACCTCATTTTCATGCTATCTTTTTTTCTTCTACATTCCACCTTCAAAAGAAAGCACGCAGTATTTGTCTTTCTGAGTCTAGCTTATTTTGCTAAATATAATGATCTCCAATTCCATCCACTTTCCTGCAAATGACGTAATTTTTCTTCTTTATGACTGACTATCCCGTTTTCTTTCTTCATTCAATTATGGCACCCAGGTTGATTGTATAACTCAGCTATTGTGAACAGCGTGGAATGCAGTCATCTCTGAGTCAGTCCTTTCAGGTGCACACAGAGAGAAAAGCGGTAGAGCTGGAGCACAGGGGAGTGCTTTGCTCCGTGTTTCGAGAAAAACATTCTGATTTCCATAGTGCTTGGTCTAATTCACATTCTTACCAACAGGATATAAGGACTCTATTCCCCTTGCACTCTCAGTGGCACTTGTGTGGCTTGGCTTTTTTGGCCATAGACATTCTGACTCAGGTGAGATGCAGTTTAAATGTAATTTTGATTTATATGTTCCTAATGTGTAAGAATGGAGCATTTGTTCATTCTCTATTAGCAGTATATGCTTCTTTTGAGAACTATCTGTTCGATTCACTTGACCATTTAGTTGTTGATTGGGGCTTTTAATTATGGCCTGTAGGTATTAGTCCCCTGTCAGGTGTATAGTTAAGTATAGTAATAGTTATAGGTTTTCTCCCACTGTGTGGCAAGTTGTCTGGTCACTCTGCTGATTCACTGAGCTTCCTCTACTACAGTCCCTTCTCTATTTACTACTTTGTTGGTGGTGTGATAAAATACTGGGACCACCATCAGCTGCAGAAAAGGGTTACTTGGCCTTATAGTTCCAGAGGTACAGAGTCTGTCATGGCAGGGGTGGTGTTGCATGAGAGCAGGAGCAAGAAGCTAACTGATTATATTTTGTCTTCACATAAGACAGGGCGTGGGGTGGAGATATACACAGGAAGGGTAACAAGGCTATAAATGCTCACAGCCTGCCCCCAGTGACACACTTCATCCCCCAGTGGTCCAATAACATCTGTAATCAGTGCTCCAAGAGGGACAAAGTATTCAAATATACAGCTGATGGGGGGGGGCATTTCTCATCAGAGCCAATACACTTTCTGTATGTGTACATCTATTAAAGTTTTAAAATTGCTCTTTCATACGCTACACCATCTCCCTTATTTTATTCGGATGATTATTTTTGATCACTTTGAGTAAAGTGGTCACTTAAAAAACTATATTTTCTCCTTTTTTTTAGCCAAACATGCACTTTAATATCATTGGAATCTGTTGCCATAAGTGCTGTTTCTTGGAGGAGTCATGTTTGCTTGGTTCCATTTCTATATTTTTGTTTTAATATTGAGATTTTCACATCTGTTAGGATGAAACTCATTTAGATTTTTATGATGGGTTATTTGAGGAAGCAGTTTTTATTTTTTTCATGGTATACTAGATACTAGTCTATTGTGCACTACTGAGTTTAATTTCAAGCTGACTTCATTATATAGTGTTTTTGTGTGTTTGGGTTTAATTGGTAGGATTTTATATAATGCTGTGTAAAGCCTGTGATCCACTATTTCCATGGATCTTGCAAGAGTGATACCTCTATGTAAATTAAGACTGCTGTGTGGTGCCGGGCGGTGGTGGCTGCACACCTTTAATCCCAACACTTGGGAGGCAGAGGCAGGTGGATTTTTGAGTTCGAGGAACCTGGTCTACAGAGTGAGTTCCAGGATAGTCAGGGCTATACAGAGAAACCCTGTCTCAGAAAAACAAAAACAAAATACTGCTGTGTGGTAAGCAGTATTGAACATGAGGTCTATCATCTGAAAATTTGTTACCACTGTAAAGTATGAATTTCTGAAATACTATTTTCTTTTTTTCCTGAAGAAAAACATTTAAGATTTCTTATGGTTGAGGCATGGATTTTTCTTTCTATATATCTTATGTTAAGGATGAACTCCAGATTTTTTTAAGAACATCTTGTCCAACTTGTTTACCACTGAATTCTCAGTAGCTAGAATCATGATTTGAACATAGATCTTTATTGGAATATTTATTGAAAAAAAGAAGAGACAAGAAAGACACATATATGCATGCATGTAATGTATCTGATATATAAAATATGTGTTATATACATGTGCATGGGGTAAGAGAGGGAGGGAAAGAAAGACTAATGCAATAAAAATGTTTAGTTAGATTTTTGAATCTTATAGTTGATAGGAACAAAATGGCCTTGGCTGAAACACCAAGGAGAGTATGTCAATGTGTCAACGCAGTAGAGAGACAGAACACTTACGTGTAAAGGCCCTTAAAGTAGAATTCAGAGGCTAAAATTGTGGAACATTTATATAAAGTGATGCCAGACTCATCATGTAAGAATGACCTATGCCCCAGAGGCTCTGATGCCCAAGGATGGAGATGAAGCTGAGATTCAGCAAGGGCTCTAGGGGAGGGAGGTCCAGATCTGTCTTTTTCCTATGCCTCACAGGACTGATATCACCTCTCTTGAGGTTTTGGATTTCACTTTTGAACGTATATTAAAGACTCTCTCATGAAATCAGTTGATGGTGTGACTCAGGAGGCTTTTCTAGCATTCCTGATGACTCTCTTTATGAAGGAAACCCAGACAGGCATTTTAGAGGGAGGATGCTAAAACAACAACTTGCTGTGAGACTCTGACATGTCGCCTCCTGACCCACAGGTTTTCTCTGCTTCTGTGACTTTATTTCACTTTTTACTTCCCTATAATGATTAAATTAGAATGATGAAATGCTTGTACATATAAATGTTTTGGGAAGAACCACAGTACTTCTGAACCATCCGAAACTCTTAGCATAGCATTTGGTTGTTTGCTAAGTGATGAATACACCCACTGGCTATCATATATATTTATCATTGTTATACATAATCTTTTTTTCCATAGGACAAGATAGTGTGAAAACTACTTGTTATTGGCAATAGTTTTGATATCCAGAGGCAAGACGTGTAAAGTTTAGTCCCCCATAATTATCACATTCCACACTATTTTCTCCTGTAAACTCTGCTTGCTAAATGTAGGATGAAGCAGTGAGGTTGGATTGACACGTACAGTAAGACCTTGGCTGTGAATGCATTTTGTTTATGGGAAGGTTGCCAAGTATCTCTGAGGGCATCACAAGACAGAAATAGTTTTCCTATCAGAAGAGGCAGAATTGGTTTGGATTCATTTGCTTTTCTACCTCATCGGCCTCGTGAGCCACAGCATATGCGATTACACAGTAGAATCTCCATGCAAGGTTAATGAGCCATTTAGATGATAGTAAATGCATTTGATACATAGGCAATAAGGAAGATTTGTTACAAATTCTCATGCATCTTTTTTCCCCAGGAGTTAGGTTTTCACATAAGTGATTCACCTTCCGTGACAATGTAACCCACAATAAATTATTAGTTTCTGTCATGATTGATTCATGAGTTGTTTAGGAGGCTGAGATAAATGTTCTCCCTAGAATCTCGTTTTGCATTATCTAACTTCCTATGTCTTTTACTTTGCTTGTTTCTTTCTTATAAAAGACTTTAAAGTATAAGGCTATTTCTTTTTTTATAGCTAAAACATAAAGCCCACCTTAGATACTATGAGCTCTACTTTCTTGAGAAAAATGTAAATGCAAAGCTTGTTATCAAAGGCCAGTCCTATGTCAAGTACAAACAGAACTGGTGTTTCTATGTCCTGTTAAGCTAATCCTTTATATACATCAACCCGTCTCCTCCACTGCCTGGAAACCTGCCACTCTGCCTCCGCTTCTGAACTTAGTCACTTTGATGGTTAATATCAGTGCAATTTTGCAGGATTTGTCTCTGTGGCTGCTTTGTTTCACTAAGCATGGGACTCAAGGTTCACTGATGCTGTGGCATATGGAGCAATTTCATTGTTTTCAGCCTGGATGAAATTACACTGTGTGTCTGTGTGCTTGTGTGTGTGTGTGTGTGTGTGTGTGTGTACCATATTTGTTTATTCGAATATTACTCAGTCACTCAGCATTAACCTTTCCTGTCCTGACTATTGTAAAAGATGTAATACCCTTGAGAACATAGATATCTCTTTGAGATCCTGATTTCAATTCTTTTCTGAAAGTACTCAAGTGTAAGATCACTGGGTCACGTGTCAGCTCTGGTTTTACTTTCTTGAAAGACTTTTATAATCCCTGGCCTAGGGTTGCACAACTTCACATTACTTCCAACAGTACACTAAAGTCCAATCTCATCATCAATACTTTACTAATACATTTGTATGCTTTCTAAAGATTTGTTTTATTAACCCACACACAGAGATGCACACAAACATGTATCTATGAAGTCCAGAAGTGGGGGTGGTGGTAGTTAGGATCCTCTGGAGCTGGAGTTACAGGTGGTTCTGAGCCGCTCATTGTAAGTGCCGGAACAGAATCCAGTTCCTCTGTGTGAACAGAAGGGTCTTAACCTCTGAGTCCTCTCTCTAGCTCCCATTTCTTTCTTTTCACAGTGGCTGGGCTGACAAGCATGAAGCAATACTTCTGTGGAGCTTTGTAGTTATGGATTATGCTAGTTTAGTCAAACAATGGTTGGTAAGTTCTCCAAGATCCAGGACTTCACTAGCCCTGAGTAGTAGCTAGGTTTTTAGTACAAAGTATGGCTTCCATGTTGTTGAGTGGATCTCAAGTCCCATTAGAGAGCTATTGGTTACACCAATGCATCCATGCTATGACACCCTTACTTACAGTTATTGTACCAGATCAGCAGCTGAAAAGCAGGGTTCTCAGGCCTGGTATTGAGGGATTTTTGTTAGGTGATCTTCGGCTCTTGGATCTGGACATTGCCAGCCCAGATACAAAATTTTTATTTAAACTACATATGAATATTTATACACAGAATTATTCTTATTATAAATTTTATTTAAAAGTTTTTCTTTGTATTAATAGGTAATAGAATGATTCCTTATGACTTTTTCAGACTTCCTTACTGTTAGTTTACTTTCTTCCTCTGTATTTACTTCTCTCCTCTTCCTTCTTTGGCAATTTTATACAATGTATTTTGATCATATTCACCATCATTTTTCTCTTGTCCCCTCCTAGATCCACCTCGCCTTCATAATACTCCTTCATGTCCATTTTTCTCCTTCTTTCCTCCTTTCTTTCTTTCTTTCTTTTTCTTTCTTTCTTTTTTTTTTTTTTTAATTGCGATCGTCTCAGGTTTCCATCACTGTGAAGAAAAACCATGACCAAGCCAACTCTTATAAAGGCAAATATTTAATTGGAGCTTGCTTACAGTTTCAGAGGTTCAGTCTATTATCAACATGACGAAGTAGGTCGGCATGCAGGCAAGTATGGTGCTGGAGAAAGAGCCTAGAGTTCCCATCTCGATAGGGAGGCGGCTAGGAGTAGCCTGTCTTCCTCAAGCATCTAACAGGAGGCTCCCTTCCACACTGGGTGTAACTTGAGCAGTTGGAGCCCTCAAAGCCCACCCCACAGTGACACATTTCCACCACACCAATTCTAACAAGAACACACCTTCTAATAGGGCCACTCCCTGTACTCCAAGCATTCAAAAACATGAGTGTATGAGGGCTAAACCTATTCAAACCACTACAGAGATTATAATATACATCATTTACTCCATACCCTTCCTCTTTGCAAATCTCTGGTGCTCTCTCTCAAATTCATAGCCTCTTTTTTTCATTAATGGTTGTTACAAGCAGATCTACGTGTATAAATAATCCAGCAAGTCAAATTTGTGCTGCTGGGTTATCTTTCCTATTCCATTGGACTATGTGTCCACTTAGTATTCTTTTTTTTTTTCTGGCAATATACTATTTGGGTTCCTATAGATTTCTAGTATGTTTTAGAATAAAGAAATTTGATGCCTTTAGCTTTGTTCTTTCCCAAAACTGCTTAAGCTAGTAGGCACTTTTCATAGTTCCTTATTACATCTAAGAGAACTTTTTTTATTTGTACTAAATCTGTAGACATCTTTGCTTACTATGATTTTTAACAATATTTACTCTTCAGAAAAGGAGAGGCCTCCAATTTTCTGAAGATAAACAGAGGAGGAGTGGG
The DNA here is from genome assembly GCF_008632895.1 of Mastomys coucha. Classification (NCBI taxonomy): domain Eukaryota; kingdom Metazoa; phylum Chordata; class Mammalia; order Rodentia; family Muridae; genus Mastomys; species Mastomys coucha. The sequence continues at coordinate 62,737,515 of NW_022196895.1, forward strand.
TGGGGAGGGGAGATGGGAGAAAGGACTGGGAGGGCGGCGGGGGGGAACTGCAGCCAGGATGTAAATTTAATTAACTAATTTAAAACAATGTTTAGTCTTTTATTCACAAATAAAAGGTGTTTTTCCATTTACTTGTGTCTTTTAAATTTTCTTTCAGTGATGTAATTTCCAGCACATACATTTTCTTTCTCCTTTATTAAATTATTTCCAGGTATCCAAAAACCAAGCGCAGCAGTACATTGAAAGGTTCATACATACCTTTCAAGATGATTTGAATTTTATATTCAGGATGCCAGGGGGATTTGACATATGAAAATAATTCAGTACAATGCACATTAACAGAGAGAGGGATAAACCTCACATAATCATTTCAGACATTAAAAAAAGCAGTTGAAAAAATTCAGTATCCTTTAGGATGACCAAAAAATAGTTAACAAACTTGGAAAATAAGAAAAATTCTTAGATGTGAAAACTCCAGCGATCACATCATACTCAATAGTTTTTAAAAAGCAAACTGAAAGCTTCATTTGGAGATAAGAATAAAACCAGGGACTCCATTGTCCTCATGTCACTGACATATGCTGGAAGTCTTAGGCAAAGTAATGAGGCAAGAGAAATAAGTAAGGGACAACAAAATTGGAGAAATAAGTTATCTGTGTGTAGATGAAAAGGCCTTATGGGCACAAAACCCAAGGGAATCTACCCTAAAACCATTAAAAGTAATAAATTCATTCTGCAGACTTTCAAAACTACAAAATCAATATATAAAAATCATTTCTGCTAGTCCATAGAAGCCATGCGTATTTCGGAAACGAAGTTGAGAAAATAATCCTATTTATAGTTGCTTCAAAAAGTGTCCAGAAGGATGGAGAATTAGTTCTCTTTCTAAGAAAACACTTTGACCAAAAGCAACTGAAGAGGAGGGAAGGGTTTACTTGGCTCTCATGGTCAAGTCTCACAGTTCGCCACTGAGAGGTCAGGGCGGGCACTGAAGCAGGAAGGATGGAGGAAGGCTGCTTGCTAGCTCACTCTCTGGCTCACTCAGGCTCTGGCTCAGCTCCATTTCTTATATAGCCAGGTCCATCCTGCATTAACTAATCAAGAACATCTCCCACAAATATGCAGATCTGTCTGAGGGCCAATCTGACCTAAGTAATTTCATCTCAGATAACTCTAAGCTAGGTCAAGCTGCCAGTGAAACGTAATTAGGGTAGCTACTGATGTTGCACAGTTATAGAGCACTTGCTTATCATGTGAGGAGCCACAGGAACCACCCCCCCCACACACACCCATGCACGCATTCATGCACCCAGGCATGCATCCTCGCACGGGGGCACACACACAGAGTAAATCTCAAATATATTCAGTATTTGAATAGAAATGAAAGAATGAAACAGTTAAAAGCAGGCCTCATTGATTCACCACTAGGAACAATGTGTCTTTTTAACTTGTATTTTCCTTCAAAGCATTTGTAGCCCAGTGAAACAACTGTCATGCCAGAGGCAAAGGCCATGTGTTACAGTAGAACAGAGGGTGGCCACAGGTAAGATTTAAGCCTCTGCTTAAATTTTCTTTAAAATGTACATTTCTTTAAAGGAATGTTGGCAGAACTAAGGGAATCAGCTGCATGAAGAAAGAACGTTAACAGTGTAGCTACTAAAGAAAATAGGCTCAAGGAGAAAAGACGCTTTGAGCATTATTAGAAAGAGTTCACTATGTTAGAAAAGAAGCTATTATTTGTGGGAGAAAAATGAGAGACATGCCTTTGAAAGAAGGCAGTGTAGATGGATGCCTGTTTCTACCTTGACACGAGCATAGTGTCTGTTACAGTAAGGGGCTGCACTAGTTAGTTTTAAACAAGGGAGCGATCTAATCAGATTGACTTCTCTCATTACCATTTTGCATGTATGTTTGCATTTTTGGAAACAGTCTCCATCTTAGCTGAATCTGGGCTTGAACTTTTGAGCCTCCTGCCTCATCTCTCCTAAATGCAGGGGTTAAAAGTACAATATCATGCCTGGCTCAGGATTACTTTTATGAGAACTCAGCTCAACCAGGAAGGCTGTACTAAAAGAATGTGTTTAATGCTCTGGAAGGATATTGAGAGTAAAACATGGGACTCATGAAGAGGGCTCGAACTAAAAGAAGAGGCAATATAGAGGAAATTACCTATAAAATATAGGTAACATTTGGGTACCTATGTGATACATGGGAGAATTTTTGTTTGAATTACTGATGTGAATTTTGCTGAATGGTGCTCAGTCCTGCTTACATCAGTCATTAGCTGAGTCCCTGGTCAGCTATTTATGTCTAAGTTTCATCTACAGATACACGTGTCCTTTGGACTTCTGATGTGGTCCATCTTTCCATTCCTTGTTCCATGTCCCTGGAATTCTTAGTGTGTGAATACCCAGTGTATTAGTCATGGTTCTTTAGAGTCGTAGAACTCATAGAATGTCTCTATAGTGCGATGCCTACTCGTCTACTCCAGTAAAGTCTGCAGTGTCAGGCTTGAAGTCCTGATCACAGACCAAAGGCATACAGCTTCAAAGGGAGTTTGCCTCCTGGGTATTCAGTCAGTCGCTGGCCTCTCCTAACTCAGATGTGTTCCAGATTAGTCTTTCCAATACTCAACATGCCTTCTTATCCAGGAATAAAGGTGCCCCAAGAAATGATTTGTAAGTAGTTAAACTAAGATTAAACATTGTTCCCTGGCCAGCACAGTGTTTCAATATATCCTAATTTATTACCAAGCTGTTATTAGCTTGGAATTTCTCACAAGGAAACTGCCTTATCAGACAGGGTGTCCTCAGAGTTAGGAATAGAGGTCAGGCACTATTGCTAACTGTAAACATAGTTAGAATTCTCAGAGCAGTCCCACAGAAGACAGAATTATGTTACATACCAGAGAGTAATTGAAGGGCTTCCCTCACTTAAGGGCATTCTCGGGAACTGCTAGATTGGGACTTCCTGGTGTTTGTCTCCAACAGACCCAGAGAATTAGCTTGGGACTGCTAAAATAACCCCAGCGCGAAGGGCACCACTGCTCTTCCACTTCACACCTGGATACCTGATCTTACCAACTTTGATGTGGCCCTCACTTGGTTCATGTCTGCCTCGACCAGCAAGAAAGACGCGACCCACGAGCTCTTCTTTTTGCAGTTTATTCAGGAATGTTGAACAGTCTTCAGCACCAAGGGCAGCGCCCTAGGCTGTTAAGTACTCCCCAGCACCAAGGACAACGCCCTCGGCTGTTGAGTACTCCCAAGCTTAGCCAATCCCCATGGACCACGTGGCAAAAGTGGTTGGGTCATCAAATGCGGAAGCAACCAAGGGCAGCAAGCTTAGCCAAATAAGGGCTTGTTTACGAGACCGCTCGCTCTCGGGATAGCAGAAGCCAGAGCCATCTCAGGGCACGGCTCAAGCAGCTCTCCACAATTCCCCCTTTTAGTTTTTAAACGAAACAGGCAAGAGTAGAGGTCTGATCTCTGATGCTGGAAACAGGGACATTGTATTGATCCTCACTTTGGTGTCATCCATCCAAAGAGTACCAGACCCGTCCGATGTCTGATACCTTTTTCTCAGAGGCGGGGCCTGGGGTATCAACCCGCATGCAATCAGACTTGCTCTTCTCAGGGCTGCTAGAAGCTGACCCGGAGTGCAGTGCTTCACCTCGCAGCCTGAACGTGACGATCATTTTTGCATGACTGCCAGCCATGCCTGGGGAGACTGTCCTTCCTCAATGGCCGTAAATGCCTGCACAATCATGGCTGCATCCTGCCTTTGAGTGAACCTGATCCTGCAAATACACCACAGGCCCACAAGGCAGACCAGCAATAGGAGACCAACCATAGCCCCATGCCCGCCCATTCTTTCAGATGATTCATGGCTGTGAAGATCCAAGATGACCCATCAGATCCTGAAAATTCGCTGACCAATTTCCTCGGTTCCGCTTGGCTCTCCATCAGGAACAGGAGCAGGAGGATGCACAGAACCTTCAGGCACGATCTTTTCATTTTGCGTGGCACACTTCCGTGTCAGTCGTTAGGGAACCTACAGAGGCTCCAAACGATCCTGGGGAAAAACACAAACAGATCCTCTTGCCCATGCCAATACTGGATCAGGACCATGTCATATGCCTGTAATCACATCCTTCCACTTCACAAATCCCTTCAAGGAACCTCTGCTACACTGATGACGATCCGCAGCAGAAAGGCCATCCACATACAAATTTAAAAAATTTAAGGTTAAAAAGGGCAAGGGCTATTCTTTCTTTTGGGGTACGGCCTTGACCAGTTCCCCCTTTTTGTTCTTGTAAAAGCTCCTTCAAGGTGCGATGAGCATGCTCCACAATTCCTTGCCCTTTGAGGATTATATGGCAAGCCATGGGAGACATGAACTTCCATCTGTTGACAAAAGGACATTAAAGACTGAGCTGTATACGCAGGTCCATTACCTATTTTTAGATGCTGGGGTTTTCCCCAAGTAGCCCATGCCTCTAGGCAATGCAAGATGACATTGCATGCCTTTTCTCTACTCAAAGGGGTGGCATGAATGATCCCAGAACACGTATCTACAGATACATGAACATATTTTAAAGTTCCAAATTCAGAAACATGTGTCACATCCATCTGCCAGATGTTAAGGGGGGACAAGCCCCGTGGATTGACACCCATGCCAAGGGGATGATGATGGATTATACATTGAGGACAATCTAAGACCACCTGTCGGGCATCAGCTCGTGACAGGTGGAACTTCATCTGCAAAATCTTAGCATTCACATGAAAAGTCTGATGAAATTGTCTAGCCTGTTCCAATGAAGAACTCATAAATATACATTCAATTCTAGTCCATTGATCTACAACATCATTTCCTTTACTTAATGGTCCGGGTAATCCTGTATGTGCATGAATATGCTGAATATAAAATA
>NW_022196895.1:62743121-62785621 GCF_008632895.1 Mastomys coucha
CAACAAAATGGACTGATTCTCATCCCATCTCTTCAAAAAGGCACTCTGTAATCTCTCTTCAACCTTTTATAAGGCTTTTCTGGCATCTTCAGTTAACAATCAGGGAGAATCAAGGGCAGAATCCCCTACCAAAATATTATACGAAGGCTTCAATTCATAATTGGGCAATTTTAAATAACAATGTACCCAATTAATATCCCCTAACAACTTTTGAAAATCATTCAATGTTCTCAATTTATCCTTTCTTAATTCTACCTTTTGAGGAATAATCTGCCTACTTTGAACTTTAGCACCCAAATAATTAAGGAGTAATGGCAGCTCTGCATTCTTTTGTACACTGCTCATAGACCAGCTGCTTAATTAACGGCATAGCAGCATCAGGATCACCAAAGATTCTGCCCGCAGCCTCTACCAATCTAGCTACAATGTCTGAAAAGGGCTCTATGGGTCCCTGTAAGATCTTAGTAAGATTACCACTCACCTCCCTTTATTTGGTAAAGACTTCCAAGCTTTTATGGCAATCTGGTTAACTTGCTCAAACACCTGCACTGGATAGCCTGTCTGTTGATTAGCAAAACTACCCTGTCCTAGTAGCATATCTCAATCCCAGGCAGGATTTCCTGCAGCATGATTTGCAGCAGCTTGCTCACTAGCATACTCAATCAAAATGCCTTCCAATCCAAATACTGCCCCGGGCTCAGGCAAGCGCGAACCAGATCACTCCAGTCACTTGGCATCATGCAATGTCTATTAAGAGCCTCCACCTGAGCTAAAGTAAAAGAGGCAGTAATGCCATAAGTACGAACAGATTCAGCCAAGGATTTAATTACTTTAAAATCGAGCGGTTCCTCATATCTGTTTCCTTGAGCATCTTGAAAAACTGGGCAGGCGAGCTGGAGCTCTGACCTCATCACTCGCCAAACCTCTGGGCAAAAGGAGTAGCCTGAACCCCCACTGTTGATTGGATTATAGGGGGGAGGCGCTGATGGCATGCAGCCTAGGGGGCCCGTGTCATTCTCTGGGCCCTTCTTACTGCGCTTCTCTTTAATAGAGCTTCTCTCAATCTTCTCAAATCAAAATCTGTAATTCCTCATCTGTATCGGACCACTCGGTATCTGAAGCTCCTTCCTCTGACTTCACAGATCGCTCTTCCTTCAGCTGCTCTAATGTGGCTTTCCCCCCTTCCATGGCCTTATAACAGCGCCGATCCTCCAAACAGCTCCTAATGAGCTTCCACACAGTTCTTACCCCTGCTTTCAAAATACCCTGGTCCCAGGAGAAATCTAGATCCTTCCCTAGCTTATCCCAGCATGAAAGGGTAAGATTCCCAGACACTGCGAACCAAGGGACAGCAGTGTCACACTCACTAAGGAACCTCTCCAGTGTGCTCTTCTTAATTTCTAAATTTTGACAATAATAGCTCTTGAAGAGCCAGAAAAATTGGGTGCGATTGCGAGGCACCCATCTTCACTTTTGTTTTACTTTTGGTTCGTTACTCCGCGAAACTTTATCACTCCTTCTCAGAGTCCTTATAGCCTCTACTTCCGAGGTCCTTATTGCCCCAACTCCTGAGGTCCTTATTGCCTCTACTTCCGAGGGCCTTATTGCCCCAACTTACCTGGGAACTTACCAACCAGCTGCCCTGACTGCAAAAAGTTCTGAGTCTCCTCAAGTGAAGGAGGAGTGTGTTCCCCGTTTGGGTCTCCACTTATCGCGTCTGCCTCAACCAGCAAGAAAGACACGACCCACAAGCTCTTCTTTTTGCAGTTTATTCAGGAATGTTGAACAGTCTTCAGCACCAAGGGCAGCACCCTCAGCCGTTAAGTACTCCCCAGCACCAAGGACAATGCCCTCGGCCATTGAGTACTCCCAAGCTTAGCCAGTCCCAATGGGCCACATGGCAAAAGCGGATAGGTCACCAAATGCAGAAGCAACCAAGGGCAGCAAGCTTAGCCAAATAAGGGCTTGTTTACGAGACCACTCGCTCTCGGGATGGCGGAAGCCAGCGCCATCTCAGGGTGCAGCTCAAGCGGCTCTCCACACACCTGCCTATGTGACTTTTGTCATCTGCCCTGTTTTCTGTATACTATATTAGCCTGGTTTTCACTTTGTGCAAAGACTTATACATTCAGATTCAAGATTCGGGCATTCAAGAGAAGGCATTCAAGTTTCAAGCCTCATGCAGTCGCAGCCCCCCGGGCCCAGAGTGCTTGGGCCAGGGTGTGTTGCAGTATCTGTCCAGGAAAGGTGGCTGTTTTAGACCCAGTGTGTTTCAGATGGCCTCAGAGGTACCTCGACCACTGAACTGCCAGATTTTTCATTTCTCTTTTGCAATGACTGTAAAAGTCTGATGCCATTTTTAAGAAATACATTCAGATCCTGTACTTCCATGTGTTGTGTCTACCATCATTTCTTGACCTATGCCTTGTTGACCTGACTAGGACCCTGTAACCCCACAGGTTGAGGGAGGCCCAGACTGGCCGGCCCTCGGCACTATATATTAAGGGAGTTTATTGTGATGACTTATAGTCTGTAGTCCAATGAACCCAACAATGGGCAGCTGTGTACTGGAAGTTCAAGAATCTAGTAGTTGCTCAGTTCCACAAGGCTAGTCATTTGAGCTGGTCTTCTGTAGATGTAGGTTCCAACAGATGTGCTGGCAAGTAAGTGCAAGCAGTTGATAAAGAATGAGTTTTCCTTCTTCCAATGTCCTTTTGTAGGACTGCAGTAGAAGGTATGGCCCAGATTAAAGGTGTGTACCACCACACCTGGATCTGGGACCTGTTTTGTCCCAGGCTAACCTTGAACTCAGAGATCTCCTGGCCACAGGCTCCTGGGATTAAAGGTGTGTATTACCTTGTCTTGCCCTAAGCTTTTCATGGCCACTATGCCTCAAGATCTCTAGATCCAGGTCAGAAATTTGTGTCTTCCAACCTCAAGATCTGGATCACAGGTGTGACCTCCAATTATGGATTGTAGTTCATTCCAGATAGAGTCAAGCTGACAACCAGCAATAGCCACACACCCAGTTTCTCAGGATCTTTAATCTCTTAAACATTTCACAGGAACTAAATGACATCACTGCTTCCAAGTCAGATATCAATCAGATGACTCAGTTCATTTGGAAGAGGAAGCCTGAATGGCGGGAAGCCTGAATGGCATTTGTTTTGCCTCTTTAAGTCTTCCACCAGCCTCTATTGTAGCTGCAGGTCATTAGCTTGGGCTGGCAGGCTGGGGATGTTGCTCTTTTGGTAAAGTACTTTAGTATACATGAAGCCCTAGGTTCAGTCCCTAGTACTGAATAACCTGGGTGTGATGATGCATACATACACACATTCATACATAATATATATTCATACATACACATATACATTTATACATATATACATTTGTATATTCATACATATATACATACATACATACATATGTACATACACATACCACATATATACATATATATGTATATGTATATACATACATATATATATATATTTCTACACACACACACACACACACACACACACACACACACACACTGACAATATGTTTCAGTAGTCCTTGTCTGTACAGCCAGCAGTCACAATCCAGGCACATCACCATGTGCCAGTCTCATAGCTGTTCCCTCTCAGCTCTCTGGATATTTATCCACTCTTGAAGACTTTGGATGAGGATTCTATCTCCTCTCCTCATTCATCTCCTGTCCAGCATGATGCTCTTTCTAAATGTCCTTTTTCTAGTCTCTTAACCTCGGCTTCAAAGTTTTCTCTCTGTGTTTTATCTTCCCTTTATTCCCTTCGGAGACACATTTGACTTAATTTTAATAAATACATTTCTACCTCCCAAACAACACATTTACAGTTTTTTTCTGTCCAACCCCAGGGTCTCACCCTTCCAGTTGGTTTGCTCAGAGAACTAGTCAACTCCATCTTGACCTGGTACTGCATTATTCTTTCACTAACAGGCACATTAACCTTGGTACTTTGTCCCTAGCATACTGATTGATAGCTATATTCTTGCTCTTGTAGGTCACTCTCCTCATCCATTGCCTGGTGGTTAAATTTCCTCATAAACCTCAACCATTGATGAACTTAACTCCATGACTTCTTTGTATCTGCCTACTTGTGTGGGCAACCACAGTGTGTGTGTGTGTGGGGGACCAATTCACACAATGGGACTTGTTAGCTTAATTTTAAATTTCAGATATAATTTTATCAGTTAGGCTATGTATTAGCAACTTCTCCCATCGCTGTGGCCAAGCACCTGACAAGAAACAACTTAAAGGAGAACAGACTTCATTTTCCTTGGCTCACAGTTGAAGGGGAGAGCATTGAGCCTATAGCAGTGGCAGTCTCTAGCTGAAGCTCAGTGTGTGTGAGGAAGCAGCAATGAGGACGCAGCATCCCTAAGCTGGCTTTCTACTTTTACCCTTTATATTTGTTCTGGGATAAAGCCCATGGAATGCTGCTACCTTCACCCAGCGAAGGCCCTTCCCCTTTAATCTTATCAGGAAGCTTCCTGTCCTAAAGTATAGCTCACTAAATCTCTAACTATTCTTCGATCCAATCAAATTTGCTAGCAAACCAACCATCTCAGGCTTTCAATATACCCCAATATTCTTTCTCCTATGTTATTTTTCTTTTTTTTTTTTCCTAAGCCAAACATTGCAGCCATTATTACCTCTTCTTCACTCTTTGATTTTTTTTCTTCTGCCTAATTTGATTCTCTGGTATTGTGACAAAAGCCCAACCAAAACCAGCTTGGGGGGGGGGGAAGGGTTTATTTAATTATACCGATTATAGTCTGTCACCAAGAAAAGAGGAAAGGCAAGAACGGAGGAAGAAAGCACAAAGGGTTGCAGCTTACCGATTTACACTCTGAGGCTTGCCCAGCCTGATTTCTTAAATAAGGGTAGGACCACCTGTCCAGTGGTTGCACAGCCCAAGATGGTCTGGGCCTTCCCATATCAGTTACAAATCAAAGAATTGCCGCCCACAGACTTGCCCACAGGTCAGTGTGATGCAGACCTCAACTGACATTCCCCCATTCTCAGGTGATTCTAATTTGTATTAAGTTGATAAGAAGTAATCAACACAAATACCATACCTGAAAAATTTCTAGTCTAAACTGAAAAAAAATAATTACAAAATAATCATCACACAGAATATTCTATTTTGCTACAAGATTTTATTTATATTGGCACTATTTTATATTTCAGTAGAACTGAGGAACCAGCTTTCACATGTCAAATGTATAAATCTTGTACTCTTTTAAATAAATTTATTCATAGGCATTTTCTTGTTTTGAATGCTTTTTTAAAATAAGAATTGTTTTGTGGCCCAGATGGGTGGCCAGACTTTAATCCCAGCACTCAAGAGGGAGAGGGAGAGGGAGAAGAAGAGGGAGAGGGAGAGGGGGAGGGGGAGGGGGAGGGGAGAGGGAGGGGAGGGGAGAGAGAGGGAGAGAAGGAGAGGGAGAGGGAGAGGGAGGAGAGAAGGAGGGGGAGAGGGAGGAGAAGGAGAGGGAGAAGAGATGCAGATTTCTGTGAGTTGAAGGACAGCCTGACCTACATAGTGAGAGCTAGAGCTACCTAAAGGGACCTGGTCTCAAACAATAGCATTAACAGAAACAACAACAACCAAAAATAAATAAACCACCCATCACCACCAACAACAAAATAATTGTTTTCTTAACTTCTTTTCAATTTGATCAGAATGGAGAGGGGGGTGGAGGGGGAAGGGGTTGAGAGAATAGAAGAGGCTGAGAGGGGAGCAGGGAGACTGGGGGACAAGGAGGAGAAAGGGTAAGTGAGCAAGCCTAACTTCAAAAGTTTTCACTCCATAAATCATCAAAAGCAATCAAGGAAAGGGTTTCTTTGCTTTTGACTGTTACTCAGGACAGTTTGTAACACAGTGTGTAGTTCTCCATGTATAGTTCTGAATTCCCCCTTCCCCTGACCCTAGCTACTTCACTGACTTTGGGTAGACCCATCTCCCGAGTCTAATGAGTACTGGACAGTACCTGGTGATGCTGAAAAATATTGAATGACATGCTCTCAAGGGTCAATGATAATTTTCTCGATTAAGCTCTCACTATCCCGCCCCACTTGGAAGAAATTTTAATGAACTTTTTCAGTATTAGGTCCTTCATGTCTGGTGATGTGCTGCAATTGCTCCTTCCTTATTCTTTGTGCCTTAACCGACAAGCCAAGTAAGGGTCAGACTCAGCACACAGCTTTCCTGGGAGAGGGAACAATGAACAGGTAGATTATCTCAGCTGGCTAAGAAGTTTTATGAGCACTCAGCAAAAACAATTGCTTTCTTTCTCTTACTGCAAATTTTAAAAGGAATAAAGAACTACACTAGATTAACAATTATAAATGAGTGTTCCTTCTTAAACTAGCAGAAGACTCAGCCGGCTTCTGCTGGTTTAGGAAGGGGAGGTACTCACCAGCCCCTACAATGCCAGCTCATCTCAGAGAGCAGCCTTTTCTCTCCTGCTAGCTTTCTTCTTTCTCTCATCTCTCAGCCTCAGCCCCTAGGACGCTTCTCCTCACCCTTTTGGTCCTCTCTGTCTTTCCTTTTTATGGATCTAAATCTAAAGAGTACAAGTCTTTCATTCTTATGAAGAACTGGGAGATTTCCGTTCTCCTTGATGACTGGCTCGAAAAAGCCCCTCAGATTGAGTTTGAAGAGAACGTAGAGTATAAGGGATATTGAGAGGGAGAGCCCTTCTCTCCACCTTAGAAGCAATGCTTCTGGCAGAAGGCTTGTTACTGGGACTTTCCTACAGCTTTCCATCCATTGACTTTTAACATTCATTACTCATTTCAAAGAGAAAGAAATACAAAGCCAAAGAGTGGATCTGAAAAGATTTTTTTTCTACTGAGTGTAAAGGAACAAGCACATATGAAAACGGGAGAGAAGTGGGCATGCCTTGGAGACCGAATGTAGTGGTCTCTGGCCCCAGACTGTGGGCTCCTGAGCTCTTTAATTCTCTTCTAAAAAACAAACAAACAAAAACAAAAGAACAACAACAACAAAAAATAACCAAAATAATGCTCAAGAGTAGACAGGCCACTGGTGGAGCAAGGACAAGGGAAGTAACACTATATAGAATATTCACAGATTGAAGAAAAAATAATCTTCACACTTGATGCAGAAATAGCCTTTGACAAAATCTAGTGACTTACATGATGAAAATCGCTCATTCAACTTTATCCAGGATAAAGGACACTTGTAACCACCACAACTAACATTGCACATGGTGGCAAAGAACTGAACGCCTCCACTGGTGATCTGGAGAAAGAGAAGGATGCTGGCTGCCAAGACATTTATTTAGCACTGTGTTGTGACACTCTACTATAGTAATTAGGGAAGTAGAACGGATAAAGTATAGCAAACAAGAAAGGAAGAAGCAAAATCCTCTACTCACTGATCCCTTGATCCCACAGATGAAAATATGCCAAATAATTTAAAGTTTCACTGACAAATCTGACATTTTTTCTTTTGTCCTTTGGGGCTTCATTTGTGAGGATGAGTTGAGATTTAAGAGTCTTTAAATTTATCAAAGTATTGGGATACAAGAGATGTAAAAACCAATAAGATTCTTATGTACTTACTTCATGGTTCAGTTTTGATTACGTATTTTATCTAGGAAACACTTTTCTTTTGCCTATGCATCCTCACTGACATCTCTGCCCTCTTATGAAAGCAAATAATGACAGTGAGGCTAGCAATTAACCATTATTCAAAATTATGCCGCTTATGAAAAACTAACTGGTAGTTTTAAGTGATAAATTAGGAACTGGAGGCGTTGAAATACAACTCGAGATTTTCAGGATGGGCAGATGTGGACTCAGAAGTGCTTCAGAACCTGCCACCTCCAGCAAGCTGCTGTTCAGTTTGATCATTGGAGCTGAAGGCACTTGAAACCCAGTGGATGAGGAAGGATTCTCAGAACCTCCTGAGTAGGTTTACATGCAAGTCACTAAATTTGTAATCAGAAAGATGTGCTATCTGAAGCAGCAGGAGGAGAACATTTGTAGCATCAGGCATGGAGCCTCAACAGGACCTGTAAAAACATATCTATTAAAATAACACTTGTCTCTCAATAGTCCTTCTCCAGCTCTTCCTAGTAACCACTCCACAGTTTACTGGGCCTAACGTGAGCTTTGTCTTGTCTACTCTGCAGAATTTATGTGGTGTGTTTAAAAGAATGGTGTTTCCTTTCCCTTTAAGATTACTCATATATGTTACAAAAATGCACACGATTCTATAGGGGCTTTTTTTCTGTCAACATTTCTTATTCAGTTTACTTCTAAGACCAGTATGTGGATGCTTGCCCTCCTCTATACTGTCCCGGTTTAGGAGATGCTATTCATATACTCATTCTTAAAGTTTAGAGGAAAATTCCAAATGATGTGTCTATATGCAATTATTGGTGAATTAATTGCTTGTTAAAGATATTAAAAGGGCAAGACTCACTTGGGTTGGCACAATTAAATCTGTAACAAGTACCCTATTTTTTGAAGTTTCAAAAATCTAATTTTGGGGGAATAAAAGAAATATGATCATTTACATGATTTTAGAGATGCTCCATTAAAATTGGCATTACTCTTATTTAGTAGGAGTTTAGGTTTTAATTGCTAAGTATATTTTTCTGTTAAAGTACATAATCGAACTATTGTTACTTAAAGGTGACTAATTTACTTTTATTTTATTTATAGAACACAAAAGAAAACCTTTTTCTTTTTAAATCCATTGCTTAATATTTTTATTAGTAAACAAAATGATAGAATTTTCATATAGCTGTCTCACTGTACCTTGAAGGACAGCTCTTTAGGAGAGATCACATTCCATGTCTGTTAGAATTGTTGTGTTTTTTAATGTCAAGCTTATTTTGTACTGGTGTGCTAGACAGAGTGAAGGGTTTCATAAAAATAACTTCTTTCAAGTGTATTTTAAATATTTTTATGTTTTGGAGAATTTCATACAAGTCCTATATTTACATCATTTCCACACCTCCTTTTCTATCAACTCTTCTAATGCCTCCCTTACTCCCTCTCAAGCTTAGACACCTTCTATAATCATTATTAGTATAGAATAATACACACACACCTTATTGAGCCATTCCTTATTTATATGTGTTTTAGGGCTGACCACTTGGGATTGGATACTCTATCAAGGGACCCTCCCCAGAGATTTTCCATCTCTCAGTAGCCATTGGTTACCTATAGTACTTCATCTAAGGGTGGGACCTTGTGAAATTTCTATTATCTGTGTTGTGATGTTAACTGGGATTGTCATTATGCAGGTCTTGTTCAGGCAATCATAGCACTGAGATTTCATGGGTGCAACATCCCCATCATATCTAGATGGCACTGTGTATCATCAGGGCCTTCTACTCATCTGGCCCTTATAATCTTTCGATTCCCCTTTCTGCCATGTTCCTAGAGCCTTAGGTATAGAGATTGCATTGTTGAAATGTGAATTAATGCCGGCAACTCCATGGTTACTTATTATTTACCTTTCGGCCAGCTGTGGATTTCTGTAATGGTCTCTTCTTTAACTGGCTGCAAAAATGAAGCTGAAGAGTGAGTACTGTACTGATCTGTGAATATAAGGATAAATATTCAGAATACAGTTAAATTATATTGGCCTAAGAAAATGGCAACAGTAGGTTCTTCTTTAGGGTCTATGACCTCTCCAGAAATGAAGAGTTGAATGGGTTTACAATGCCAGCCATGAATTTCTTCCTATGCATCAGGCCTTAAGTCCAGTTAGACAGTTGCTGATTGCCCACAAGACGTCATCGGCATTATTGCACCACTGGAGGTATCTTACTTGGGCTGGTCATTGTTTCGTTTTGTTTCATAGGCTTTATAACTGGGTAATCCTTTCTTTTTTCTTTTTTTCTTTTTTTGGCAATTTGCCCAGCACCTTCCAACGCTGTGAGAGCTAGTCTTTAGACAGAAGGCCTCCAGGTCAGTTCTAGTTTGACTACTCCACGTCTGGTGTCCAAAGTATGTGGTGTCTTCAACCATAAGGCTTCAAGTCCTAGATTCAAGTACTAAAAGGCAGCCAAGGTCACTAGTAATAGCCCATCTCCTGGGCTCCCTGATCAACAACTTGGAAGGGAGGATTCTCACGCTTGCCATTGAAGTTTCTGCTAGATCGTGTATGTCTCTTGGAAGAGGTCATTATTACCCCATGTGGTATAACGCCATTTAAATATGCATGTACATACACATGAGTACACACACTTGAGTTTATAACCTATGTCTCCCTACGTCCTTTCCAAACATCTTTAGTGTTATTTATCTCTCTGCCATCCCCCTCCCTTTGTACATTCTTCACTTCACCCTCTCATTTGGCCCTTTTCTACTTCATAGCTCTCATGTCCTCCTATCATCATCTCTATACAGTTTTCCTCCCCCAGCCCCATCCCCATGTTTCCTTCTTAATTTCCTACTTTCTATGGTTATTCCAGGCTGAATACTTGGTGCTAGGATCTACACATAAGAGATAGCACATGTGGCATTTGTCTTTCTGAGTCTGGAGCTACACCACTCAGCGTATTTTCCAGTTCTACCCATTTACCTGTTCGTTTCAGGATTCCATTCCTCTTTACTGACTGGAATTCCATTGTATGTATCTATGAAGAATATTATATATCATGACCATATTCAACTCTATCCTTCACATTCGTACCCTAACACTCCCCCCACCTCCAGGAGTCTCCTTTCTTCCCCCAGCCTCCCTTCTTTTTTCATATATAATGGATATTATATATGTGTTGCTTTGTGTATCTGTATGCAACCTTGGATCCACAAATGGGAGAAACACAGTGTTGTGATATTTGGCTTCTGAGTCTGTTCTATTTAACTTCAGCTAATGATCTTCAGTTTCAAGAGTTTTCTCTGCAAACTTTCTAATCCTATCTGTGGTAAACTATGGTTCCAACCCTCTAATGTCACACTCTGCTTTTGAAGGAAATAACTCCCCTCCTCAGCCCTCTGGAACACACACTGAACTCTGTTGTTCTCTCTTCACCATTGAAACGACCATTTTTCTATCATCACCTTCCTTGTAGGACAGCTGCCTTTCAACCATTGCATAACACATCCTCCTGCAATTCTGCAAGTTCTTAGGTGGGTGTCATGAGCCACCCTCCAAGCCTATGCTTCTCTTCAGTGTATTAACTGCATTGCTTACTCACCCACTCCGTTTTTCTCTCATTACCTAACCCTGGCCTTCCAACTCTATTTATACATTGTCCCAGGATTCCAACTCTTCAGCTCTGCCATTTGCCGCTGGAGAAATCCCGATCTCTCATCACAGCTTGTTTCCTCAAAGCTTGAAAACCACAGCTCTAATTTCTGGATAAGATACTTGGGCTCATTGTACATTTGCTTTCCTGTAGACGCTCATGATAACATCTCATTTTTAATGTGAATTTGTCTCAGATATTCTTCATATAAGATCATCTGGTGGAAAATTTATATATAAATATTATTTATAATAGCAACTAGGCTAAAATTAAACATTCAAGAGATAGCCACTCTGCCATAATAGCAAGCCAAATCCCCTGTGTTTAACTGAAGGGGAACTCTTTCATTTCACAGCAACAATAAGCTGGATCCTGAAGGTCCAGCTAGAAAGCTATAAAACATTTTCTCTTTTTATGTGTGATAAGAATAATCACTCTTCCTTTAATATTCTGAGGAAACAATGAAAAAAGTTAAAGAAGAAAAACCTCTGGGGATATATTCTGAGGAAAACCTTCCAAGCCCCACCAAAACTATCTAAAGAAGAGCTATAAAACTAAGACTGTAAAGTGTGTCAAGAACGAGGGAAGGTGTGCATGTGTGTGCGTGTGTGTGTGTGTGTGTGTGTGTGCATGTGTGTGTATGTGTGTGTATGTGTTTGTGTGTGTGTGAGTGTGTGTTGAGGTGTAGCCTCAGGTGGAGATGTAATTTCCACACAAAATGAATTCACGACTCACTCACAACAACAACTTCTGGCCAGCCAGTCTAGCCAAATTGGAGATAATGAGTTTCAATGAAAGGATCCGTCTCTCAAAACAAAGTGAATAAATAGTTCTTGGGAAACAACACCAAGGTTGTCTTCTTGCACACACATGTGCATGCAATACACACACATACACGAACAACATAATTTTCTACATAGAATTCTAATTTATCAGCTATTCACACTCAAATCATTTTGCTTTCTTCATGGGACGTCAGCATTATCCAGATTCTGAGTTACTGGCTGAAACCTGGAGACAAGAATAATAAGACAGGAATGGTCTGTGAAGGGTATTTAATATGATTCATGCCAGTAGAGAGGAGTTGTGGCATAGACAGTCCAAACATCATTACCTTTGTCTTTCTAGAGGACATTCTTGTCACAGGACTGTGGATAAATCAGGTTATTCTGAAACTCACCACTGGTTGGAGAGTATTTTCAATTCACTTCTACTACAGAATTATTTTTTTTTTTTTCAGAATTATTTTTGAGGAAAAGACTTATCCAGCTAACCATAGTCGTGTTCTCTCCCTCAAAGTGATATGGACTAGAAAGTATCAGCTTCCAATGACTCAACACATCCCTAGGTGATAGGTTTCTCTCTTTAAACTCAGTTGTTTTGATCCACACTGGTGTAGCTGTAGGCAAACTCACTGGCTCTGGCTTATAAAGTTGATCCTTGGAGTGGTACCATTGGTATACAAGCTTATACCCTGCCGACCTCTTGTCAACTTGACTTCTAAGTTTCTACTCCATTAAAGTCCAAACACAGTTCTTTTCTTACAAAGACTTTACATAAGTAATTTCCTGCAGAAATAGCATCAAACGTTTCTCTAAGATGAAGAATGTTGCTTTAATTGTTTCTTCACCAATGTGAGCTGATGCCTGTGGTTGTGGAAATGGAGCAGTACACAGTACCCCAGGCCAGCTCATCCGGATGTGTCTCTTGTTGGGGAGATAAACATCACATTCATTATTAGATCTCTGCTGTAGTGCCACAGGGGTGACAAGCAGTGGAGAAAATAAAGCACACATGGAGGATGAATGACTGGATGGGATATTTTAGAAAGGGGGGGCACTTTTGAGTACTTGGTAATGAAGGCATGAAACTCATGGATATTTGGGTAAAATTATTTTCTTAAAAGGTAATGGTGTACAACGCAACAGGGGATAGTTTCCTCCCCTGTAGGGAAGAAGTAGCACAAATAGGGTAGGGATGAAGCTCTAAGGCTGCAGAAACCATGTCACAAATGTCCCCATAGAACATGGTGGGGGTGGATGCACATTTTATTCTGATAGGGAGGGACCATCGTCGGGATTTTAAGGGAGAAAATCATGTATTCTGATAACTACTTTTGCTGGAAACATGTAAAAGGTTTGTCACAGATCACATAACAAATATTGTCTAGTCCAGGACTCTCCCATTAACCTTTCTCCTTTTTTTTTTTCTATTACTCTGTCCCTTTCCTTCTTTTCCTTCTTCCCATTTTCATGGGCTTTGAAATTCTGTCTTGCTCTGTAGCTCAGGACATCCTGGACCCTCCATCTTCCTGCATCAGCTCCCGAGGGCTGAGGTTACAGGTGCAATTTCACCATGCCTGCATTTCACCATTAATTCGGGAATTCATATAAGCTGTGCTACTGGGGTAAATTGAAAGAGAAGCTCAATTGCTGACCCTTGGAGGAATATTGTTAGAGGTTAAACAAACCACTCCTGGGTTGTTTAAAGTCTTTTTGAAGTCTTTTCAATTCTGCCAAGTAACCCAAGTAACCTTTTTTGTTTTTGTTTTTGTTTTGTTTTGTTCTTCTTGTTGTTTTCCTAAATGTAAAACAAGGTGTTGTTGGTTTTTTTTGTTTGTTTGTTTCCCTGTGATGCTGCCCAATCACAGTGTTATCTGGCTGTGTGGGACTTTATCAGAGTTGCCACACATACTACAGGTCCAAAAACCTAACAGCCTACCCTAACTTTCCTATTGTTCTGGAGGCTGGAAGTCCAAGCAAATGTCAAGCACGCATCTTCTATTCTCTCCTGCCTTAGACATGGCTCTCTTCTCCCCGTGACTATAATTTCTCTGTATATATTTATAATCTAATTTTTTTTCTTATAGGGGTATCAGCTATATGAGGTTAAGGTTCATCCAGAAAAACTCATTTTGTCTTTATTATTTCTCTAAAGACCCTAGCTCCAAGTAGACTCATTTAATGGTACTGAGAATTAGAAGTTCAGTGTGAGTTCTGATGGGGGCAATTCAAGTCGCAACAATCCATATTTTCTTATCTGTCTCATTCTTGCTATGAATCTAATCTATAAGAAAACTGGGTTGGCAAGGAAGGAAACAATGTCTCCCACTTTCTGAGCAACCCTCTGGAAGTGTGCCTGGAAGTGGAGTATGATGCATCCTGAGATCTTCCCTGGAATACTTTCTCCTTATATCTCCTACTCACTTCAAGTCCTTGCCCCACCTCCAGCTCATTGCTGTTCCTCACACAGAATTCCAAGGAGGTGCTTCGGAGGCACTGGCCAAGCGCATGGTCCACGCTCCCCCCCTACCCCGTGGAACCACCGTAAAGCGCATGGAGATGAGCTTTCCTACAGCAATGAGCTGTCCTGTTCCAGATGAGAGTGAGTTCAGTGGACTTTGAATGGGATCCCGAGAGTTGAGAATTTTCTGATTTGGAAAGCCAGGTACGTCTCAGTATGGTTCTGAGGTCTCCAACAGAGTTTCTAGCGTCAAAAGTCTCCACATGGAAGAAATGTGACCTGAAGCCCTACACCCTTGCCTCAGCACAGACTGTTTTCATGGCTCTCTGCCTGGTCTTACCTTGGTGTTTGTCTTTTGTAGTATCCTTCACAAAGACTGTTCAAATATTGACTTTAGCATTTGCATAGTGCAATTCTCCTTGGCCCATCTAGAAGACAAATTTTAGCTAATCATGCCTCAGAGACAGAATTAATGGTACACATTTTTTATTGATTTAAGTTTTATTGCATTTTGATGAGAAAAGATACATGATTTCAATTTATCTGAATTTGTTAACATTTAAAAACATATTTTAAGTAAATAGAATTAAATCACATTCTTGTTTACTTTTGTACCCCAACTCCTCACAGAGACCCCCCCTTCAATACCTACAATACCTTTTTTGTCATATCCTTTAAAATTTATAAAATATAACAATAAAAATGAGTATTATAAAAGTTGTTTGATACAAAACAACAATCAATATAACAGTGTTATGTAGGTGTTTGTCTACAGCAATAATGAAAATATGTTTTTCTCAATATAAATTTTAAATAACTCCAAACATATTAACTGTATATTTAAAAATAATACATCACTACTAGTATTTTCTTAAATGAACATAAATACATAAAGTCTTTTTGTTTGTTTGTTTGTTTGTTTTGTATTTAGTAGAGCTTAAAATCTTGGTTCTTACTGTGGTACAAAGCCCAAAATAAGAACAATTTTTAGACATTGGATTTTATTGTAGTAAGGCTGTACTTCAGTGACCCTCACATCACCAAAGGATTTAACCTCCATCGTAGCTAAGC
This sequence comes from Mastomys coucha, assembly GCF_008632895.1. NCBI lineage: Eukaryota > Metazoa > Chordata > Mammalia > Rodentia > Muridae > Mastomys > Mastomys coucha. The sequence goes on from NW_022196895.1 coordinate 62,758,704, forward strand.
TGAGAGTTGACAGTTTTGCTGCACCAAGGAATGAATTGTAGGCACAATTTTTGGATACAGACTTCCTGCTATGGTCAAAGCATATTGACTTGAGTAAGTGACTTTATTCTCAGCCCACAGAGAACAGGTTACATTCATTTAAGAAATGGTGTGTGTATTAAGATGGTCTATCCAAAAAGTCACTCACCAACTGTTTCAACTGTTTTGCTCAGAGGGTGGCACAGACATTAGGTAAGGGTAAGAACTTGGTTCATTAGCTGTGATAATTTGGAAAATCATTCATCTTAGAGAAAGAGTAACTTATAAAGTCTTCTTCTTCAAATTTGATATAATAGTTACAAACATCAAGCAAAGCATTCAGTCTCACTCTTTGTTGTTCTCTTATAAGCCAGCTCCCAATTTAATTGTCTACATTTCTTTTGGCTGTTTAAATACTTTTGAAATATGTAAGCTGTTCTGAAAACCATAGTATAGTATAAAAACATGAAATAAACAATACTACTAATAGAGAGGCTGAGATAGGAGAAGCAGGATTTCAAGACCATTATGTGGTACGCAGCAAGACACTGTCATGAACAAACAAGCTGAAAGTGTATATGGATTGTACAATGTTGGACCTATTTCTCCAAGTACCAAATTAGAGAGATCATTGGATGACAGTCAACAAATTTCTAATTCCTCATATTTTTGGATTTCAATTGATTAGGATATGTTGGTAATAATTTTCATATTAAGATATTAAGAAAAAGTAATTGTTACTTCCTGTTGTTTTTGTTGTAAGAGGTGGAATTAGGTTTGTGTGGGTTTGTTGAAAGATTACTTTCTTGTTTCTTCTAGGGTATAGTTTTGCTCCTTATGTTGGTGGTTTCCATCTATTATCCTTTGTAGGGCTGGATTTGTGAAAAGATTTTTTGTAAATTTTGTTTTGTCATGGAATATCTTGTTTTCTCCATCTATGGTAATTGAGAGTTTTGCTGGGTATAGTCACCTGGGCTGGCATTTGTGTTCTCTTAGGGTCTGTATGAGATCTGCCCAGGATCTTCTAGCTTTCATAGTTTCTGGTGAGAAATCTGGTATAATTCTGATAGGCCTGCCTTTATATGTTACTTGACTTTTTTCCCTTCCTGCTTTTAAAATTCTTTCTTTGTCTAGTGCATTTGGTGTTTTGATTATTATGTGATAGGAGGAATTTCTTTTGTGGTCCAGTTTATTTGGAGTTCTGTAGCCTTCTTGTATGTTCATGGGCATCTCCTTCTTTAGGTTAGGGAAGTTTTCTTCTATAATTTTGTTGAAGATATTTACTGGCCCATTATGTTGGGAGTCTTCATTTTCTTCTATACCTATTTATTATCCTTAGGTTTGGTCTTCTCATTATGTCCTGGATTTCCTGGATGTTCTGGGTTAGGAGCTTTTTGCTTTTTGCATTTTCTTTGACTGTTGTGTCAATGTTTTCTATGGTATCTTCTGCCCCCGAGATTCTCTCTTCTGTCTCTTGTATTCTGTTGGTGATGCTTGCGTCTATGACTCCTGATTTCTTTCCTAGATTTTGTATCTCCAGGGTTGTCTCTCTTTCTGATTTCTTTATTGTTTCTATTTCCATTTTTAGATTCTGGATGGTTTTGTTCATTTCCTTCACCTGTTTTGTTATGTTTTCCTGTAGTTCTTTAAGGGATTTTTGTTTCCTCTTGAAGGACTTCTAGCTGTTTACCTGTGTTCTCCTGTTTTGTTTTGTTTTGCTTGTTTGTTTTTTGTTTTGTTTTGTTTTGTGTTTTGTTTGTTTGTTTGTTTGTTTGAGACAGGGTTTCTCTGTGTAGCCCTGGCTGTCCTGGAACTCACTCCTGTAGACCAGGCTGGCTTCGAACTCAGAAATCCGCCTGCCTCTGCCTCCCAAGTGCTGGGATTAAAGGCATGCATTACCACCGCCCAGCTCTCCTGTATTTCTTTGAGGGTGCTATTTATGTCTTTCCTAAAGTCCTGTGTCATCATCATGAGAAGTGATGTGCTCCTGACTCTGGAGCACATGGCAAATTCAACAGGAGGGAGCAAACCAGAGCCCCAGTTACCATTGCGTTGAGATGGAATGCAAAGAAAACAGGTCACCTTCAGAACGAACACCTAGAGCCATCGGAAGTGCCTTCTAAGGCCCCCTTGCTTAAGCCAGGCTTGTCTTCCAACCCAGGATGAAGGTGAGCAGGGGCAGAGAGCACACAGAAAACAGCACACAGAAGTGACAGCTCAGTAGACGTTAGGCAGCCTGAACATAGGATTCTGAGCCAAGGAGGAAGGACTTCAGAAGTAGAGTGCCTGGTAATCCAAAACATGAGCAAAGATACACAAGCAAGACCAAAGCAAAATGCTTTCTAAAAATTTGATATGCAGTAAGTAATCTTTTGAAAACCTGGTCAGATAGCTAATACTGAAAACAAGCAGGGCCTCGTGATCTCAAGAGAAAATTCAGTACCTGCCCTGGGATTTGTGTTTGAGTTTGGGAGGACCAGGAAAGGATTAGGAGAAGTTTAAGATTTTTATCTTCTGTTCCAAGGACATCGTGACAATGTGCCTAGCGTGCTCTGTGAATGTGTTTGGAGTCTAAATCTAATCACATGCAGGCTTGGATGATGGGTTTTCTAAACATCCAGAATGGGGTGGATTTTAAAAGCCCTTGGATGATTAAATCTGTATAAAAAAAGAACAACAAAGGCACCAGAGGCTGAGGCTCACTGCACCTGTTAGCAATTCAAGATGAGCACTAAGGGGCAGAGAGGAAAACAGCAAGAAGTCACAGCTCAGTAGAAGTCAGACAGCCTGATCAGTACAGAAGCCATTTAAACCCCGTGCACAGATGTTGAAAACGTCTGAAATAAAACGATGAAACTTGTCACCATGATCTCTTTTCACCAAACTGAATCACGGCTTCCAGTTTTTCTGCTGACAGTATGGTTGAGAACTAATGGATCATCTCTGCTATTGCCATGTTCAGATGAACTGAGGAAGGCACTCTGCATTATTCGTATGTGTGTGCTTGTTGGCCAGTGTGCGCCCACGCATGCTTCTGAAGAATTTTGCATTACACAATTACAAGCAACCATTGAATGCCAGCTAATATTAATGTAAACACCACATAATTGGGATAGTGGTAGCTTATAATGGCTGTTGAACTGTGCAAGAAAGAGAGAATTGATAAATATATTTATAATGCCTGAAAAAGGGGACTTTATAACTCTTAAAAGACTCATACATCCCGATTAAGACATACTGTCTCCTAGAAGATAAATATGTTAGGAAAATCTGTGTTGCCTTTCAGGAAAAAAAATGTAAAGTCAATCTCACTGCCAGGTGATAGGCATTCTGGAGGCTCTGCTGAAAACTCATAAGCTCTAAATGGATAGAGGAAATAAATAATTCTGGATTTCTAGAAGCAGCTTTCTTGGGTGAGATGTTTTAGAAGCACACCATGATCTTGATGGGTTTTATCTTCCTTTGCCCAGTTAACTGAGACTGTCCCAGCCTCACCCTCTAAAGCATGCACTCCTCTGTGCAGTTTTACCAGAGAATAGCATTTGTCTCAAGGATATTATAAGCGTTAGATGCAGAGCGTAGGCAAGACTTGCAGATCTTGGATACTCTGTAGCCAGCACAATTATTTATCACTAGTGTGTATATTTGAAAACTATTAAGAAGACATTATGGTAGAAAAATTGGAAGTGCAGAACATGTCAGCTTTCTGCAGTCCTGAGCCTCTCTCTTCCTCCGGGGCACTTACATTTAAATGAGCTCTCTTCCTTTTAGTCTCTGAATCTGATGTGCACATGGTCCCATGGCTGCCCACCCTATCCATCCATAGTGTATACTTCCCACCAAGGCGTCTCAGAAACTGCCTTGTTTGCTCTTTTCTTCTGATTTTAGAATTTTGAAAGTTTTTGACCTTGACACTTATTTGGAATATAGACATCTATTTTTTTTTTAATTAAAGAAAGTTTTAATTGGACTTTTTTGAAAGGATGAATATCAGGAATAACACTCAAGGGTTCATTTTCAAAGGATCCTTGAGCTAACTACAAATGAACGCCAACATCACACCCCTGCTAATGCCTACTAGTATAGCTATCCACAACCCCACCCCCACCCCCAAATCCTACCATGCTATCCCTTCACCCAAACTAGAAGTTTGGAGCAGAAAAGGACAGCCAACCTTGCTTGCAAGTTTGTGTGTCTGTTTTTGTTGTGAAGCAGACAAACAAAATCAAAGAGGGAAAGATAGGACCCAGGAGACACAAAAGACTGCCCTCCTGATGGCTGAAAACAGGGAGGAAACCTCAGGCAGGGTTGTAAAGATTGTTCAGGGCTCGGGGTTGTGAAGAGTGTTCTCTGCCCCAGCCAGCCTGCCTGCCATCCTAGGCTGATGCTTGGCTTTGCAAACTTGTACAATAAATGGCCTCAACTTCACTGCTCTGAGTCTTCTATCTCCTTATTATAAAGTGAGGATCATAGTTGCTCACGGGGGAACAAAAACACACCTCTACCCCCATACCACATGCTTTCTTGCTAATGTGATACCTAAACAGTGTGATCAAAACTTTATTTTCTTCCTTGGTAATTCTGTATGTGAATACACTGTATTTAGACCATATCCTACTTTCATACTTCACCCCCTCCCAAGTTTTTTGTTTGTTTGTTTGTTTGTTTTTTGTTTTTTCGAGACAGGGTTTCTCTGTATAGCTCTGGCTGTCCTAGAACTCACTCTGTAGACCAGGCTGGCCTCAAACTCAGAAATCCACCTGCCTCATCTCCCAAGTGCTGGGATTAAAGGTGTGTGCCACCACCGCCCAGTCCTTCCCAAGCTTTTAAAGAGTAACTGAAAAATAAAATGTTAAGAATTAAAAAAAAAAAAAGGGGTGCGACAGCAAACTGTCTAACAGAGTAGACTGTTGTGTTCTTTCAGGCACATTCACTGTAGCTCTTGTTACATGAGACAGGAGGAGAAAGCATACTGTGAATGGCCTCTGTGACGATGCTGAGGCCCCACTGCTCTGTAAGGGCTATTATTTCAATCTTTGTTGTTTTATCGGGAAGTAGCAATGAATCAGTCTGAATTTTTGTTAACTGATTGGCAGAGGACTGGACAATCTCATAAATCAGATCTGAGCATTACCTTGTGAATAGCGTTGAAACACGGGGAAACTCCGATTCTTCTAGCTTGCTTCCTAAAGGTATTTCTCAATGACTAGATATCATACTGTACATTTTACAAAGCCAATGTAAAATGTGAAGATAGCTAAAAACACATTTTGAACTTGGAATGTCCACCTAATACAAGAGAGAAGTAATTTAACAACACCTTTCAGGGACTAGACAAGTTTGAACGATTGTTTCTTTTCAATGAATGAGAAATAATAGAGTGCTTCCATGAACAGCCTCAAGCAATAGCCAATAAGCTAGGTATTTCTTAGAAGGCCCAAAGTACCAGCCTGTAGGCCTCCTCTAATCTGCTTTCCTATATCTGCTGAGCAGTGGGAGTGGAGACACCAATCCTAAAAAGCTGGTAGAACTCTGAATTGAACATCTTCTAAGAACGTGACCCATGTTAGATCTCTGATTACTATGACAAACACCTGAAAGGATTGTTCAGGACTTTTGGTCCATGTTAGGCTAGCACCATTATTTGGAGGTAATGTTAAGGCAGAACAGCCTAGCTGAGAGGATGCTCCTCTCATCTCTGGCATTTGGGAAACAAGTAGTAGAACAGGAAGGAGCTGGAGTCAAGTTTCACCTTTCCTGGACATCCATCTACTCCTCCTTTTACTCCACATCTCTTATCTTCTACCTCCTCTGAATAATGCATCAGATTATGATCAATCAATGAATTAACCCATCTGTGATCAGCTTGGGATGAAGCCAAACTTCACGAAGCTGGGTTCTCAGTGTAACTGGTATTATTCGTATTATTCTGATTTGTCTGAGGGAACTATCAACATCAGTGACTCTTCTCAAAAGAACAGAGTTGAAACCCTAATAGATCCCATCAACACTTGTATATACACATTAAGATATAGTCAACAAAGTCAATATCAAGCCAGAAGTAATTTAAGGAGAGACACAAAATTGCAATTCTAGTCAATGGGGTAGTTTGGAGCAAGGTATCCGTAGATACATCCTATTTATTATAAAAATCAAGCTGTTGTTACTTTGTAGGATAGAAGGGTTTGGGGGGATATGTATAGCGCTTTGGCTCCTTTATTTCTATTCCCAGCATTAATTTTAGCTGGTTTACCAACTTAAAAATTGTTCTGAGCATGGAATTCCTTGTTCTTCACTTTCATCTCATTGCTGTGTTTTCAAGTTCATCTCCAGGCACAAATTCTACTTATTATCCAGTGCTTCCCCACAAAATAGCAATTAGACAGGAAAAAAAGGAGCTTAATATTCAGAATTGTCACAGAAAAAGTTAGCAGCCACCACAGACACTACTCACTTGGCTGCCCTATGTGTTAGATCTTTGCAGCTCCACTTCCAAGATCATATTTTATGTTCCCAAGCTTTCAGCATTTTCCCTGTCTATTTTTTTCATGGCCATGCTGTTCAGGCATGATAAAAGAAGTATTAAAACATCTTCAATACTTGGCCCTGCAAATGGATGGTTAATTTTCATTGTCAGTCGGCTAGTGCGCCTCTCAGCATGTCCCTGAGAGTGAATGTAGAGAAGTTAACTAATGAGGGTAAACCCATGCTGGAACACGGTTGACACAGTCTCACATGCTGGAGTTCCAGGATGAAGGAAACGGAGAGAGCAAACAGATCACCGGCATTCAGCTCTCCCTGCTTCACACTCTGGCTTTGGCAGGAGGACTTTACGGAAGCCAGAGCAGTTCTTTTGACCAGGCCTTCCCTGATGCGATGGGCCCTACCTGTAAATTAAGGTAAAATAAACCTTTCCTTTCTCAAGCTGATTTGGTAAGGCATTTTGCCACAAGAACAAAAGTATCAAAAGTAACACACACACACACACACAAACACACACACACACACACACACACACACACTCTTCAGGTATTCTTCTTATGAAAAGCTTTTACTACAACCCAGAACATAATCAGTTGCCAGAGCATGCCCATTCAACTGCTGGCTCAAACTTTATTCAGTGATGACTGGTAATGAGATTGCAGCTTCAGCACTAATGTCTCCTTTGATTCCCTAGTGCTTAGCTTTCCACATATCCCTCTTTTAAGTTTGAGGGGAGGGGAATGAGAAAAATCTAAATATTATACATGTGATTTTTTAAAACAAAAACAAAAGCAAAGGAAATAATCACCTGTCAAATTATTTGAGTCTGAAGAAAAAACTTAAGGCACTCCAGTTCAGATGCATCATATGAATGCATTTTCTTATTTATAAGTAACATTAACAGTGGAATAAGAACAGAAAATAAAGCAATTATGTCTTACAGGCCAGTGGCACTAGCCCCTGACATTTGCTCTAATAAGGAAAATGCAATGTATAGTTTCCAATGAAGACTTCAGAGATGCTGAACCCAAATGTACAATTAAAATGTACATTTTCTAGCTATGTTGTCTTCCAGAGGTTGCACTGGACCCAGAGTGGGGCCTGACGTTATCTCCAAATTAGATCCAGCAGCATGTTGTAGGTTTCACGAGTCTGCTGCAAAAACTGCAGGGACAGTGTGGGGCCCTGATTTGACTTTCGCTATCACCAAGGATCACGGGAAACTACCAGAACTCACAGCTGTCCATGCAGGGAGAAACCTCAGATGACATAGGTCAATACCTGACCCTCAGAGGAAGACCTGAGATAGACTCACTGATCCTAAATTCCAGGCTCATAGAGAGAAAGATGTCAACTCTGCTAGGATATAGTCTTCTACTGAACATTGCAAGCACCACTAACTGAAAGATAAGAGGGGACTTGAATTTTAGAAAGAAGAAAGGGATAAGGAAAAATCCAAGCAATGAGCTAACTCCAGGTGCAGAAGTCCCAGCACAAAAGGGGAAAAAAAAAGACAATATGTGTACTCCACAAATCACTAACCTCTTAATAATTGCATCTAATGATTACTTTGAAGAAATTGGAGACAATGAATTAAAAGATGATTATGAGTATGTTCAATAATTTCAAATAGAAGATTTTAAGAGAACAAAATCAGGTGAATGACACAGGAAGTCACCCAAATAAGTGAAGACAGTCTTAGAACTGACGGATTAGAGCCTGAACTGAGCTCAATGAGCCAAGTAAAACCCTGAGTTCAAAACCTCACTGATAGAATGGATGAGTAGGGAATGGAGAATCAGGGATGCAGGGCAGAGAGGAGGAATTGGATTGCTCAGTAAAGGTCAATAATAAATTCTAAAAGAAACATGAGGAGAAAGCTGAGGAGTCTGGAAATCCAGGATAAGACCTAACCTTCAGACTATGGACAAAGAAGGAGAAGACCATATCAAAGGCATAAAGAATATTTTCAAGATAATCATAAGAGAAACCACCCAAGTCTATAGGAAGAGATGCTCACCTACTTGCAAAAAGCCTACAAAACTCCTAATAGACAGGACCAGAAAGGAAACTCCCATCACACATTATAAGTGAACATTGAAAACAATAAGGAAAAATATTTAAAGCCACAAAAGACAGGGGTCCAGAGAAACTTTTAAAAGCAAGAGGATCTGGGAAGTTATATTCCAAGTTGAGAAAGACCCCAAATTGTTAACCGTGACCTAACAAAACTATTTATTGAAATGGAAGGAGAATATAAAAAACTTTAAGGAGAAGTATACATTTTCTTTGGTAAAAACTGATTCAAGGGATCTGTGGCCACCAAGCCTGATCTACAGAGGATACTGCAAGGAATACTTTGGTTGAAGACAAAGACAAAGATATGCAAATAGGTACTGGGAATAAACATTTACAGATGTTGATCAAAAGAAGTCTAAGAAAAGACCACAGAAACAAAATGAGGAAAAATTAACATTGGTTTCCACAGTGGGTGCACCAGTTTACACTCCACAAGCAACAAATAGGCATCCGCCATCACAACACCCTCACCAGCACCTGCCGTTATTTGTTTTGTTTGTTTTGTTCAGACAGCTGAATAATATCCCATGTGTACATGTAGTGCATCTTTGTTATACAGTCACCAGTTGATAGAATCCTAGGCTGTTCCCTTTCTCTGGCTAGGCTATTATAACTACAGCAGCAATGAGTGTGGATGAGCAGTTCTCTGTAATAAGAGTCCCGGACTGGAGAGATAGCTCAGCAGTTTGTGAGCACATGTTCTTGCAGAGGACACTTCTTTCCCTGCATCCTTGCCAGCATCTGCTGTCATTTGCTTTTTGATCTTGGCCATTCTGCCTAGGGCAAGATGAAACAAAGTAGCTTAAGTTTGTATTTCCCCCATGACTCAGGATGTTGAACATTTTTAAAGAGTTTCTTGGCCACTTGTGTTTTATCATTTGAGAACCCTCTGTTTGCCCTATTTTTTAAGTTGAGCTATTTGTTTTCTTGTGTTCAGCTTTTTTATTTGAATATTCTAAAACCTAACCCTCTATCAGAGGTATAGTTGGTGAATATTTTTTTTCCCATTCTGTAGGCTGTCTCTTCATTTGAATGAAGGAAACGTTTGCTATAGAGACTCTGTTCAGAAGATTCCTGTGGTCTCATTTGTCATGTGTTTGGGCTTAGTGCCCATCATACTGACCCTACATTCAAGCCTATGGTCCACAGTCCCTTCTATCAGATTTAGGGTATCATGTTTTAGGTAGAGTCTCAGTTAGGGTTTTCTATTGCTGTGAAGAGACAACATGACATCGTGACCATGGCAACACTTATAAAGGAATACATTTAATTGAAGACAGCTTACAGTTCACAAGTTTAGGTCCATTATTGCCACAAGGGAAACATGGTGTCATGCAACAAAGATGTATGCTGGAGCAGTAGCTGAGAGTTCTACATCTGGATTGGCAGGCAGCAGAGGAGTCAATGAACTACCGTGCCTGGCTTGAGATTCTGGGACCTCAAAGGCCACCCCCAGTGACATACCTGCTCCAAAAACTCCACAGTTACTCCAACAAGGCCACAACCCTTAGTCATGCCACTTCTTAGTGACCAAACATTAAAACACATGAATCCATGGGAGTCATTCCTATTCAAACCCCGACATGGTCCTTGATCTTGATTTCTAACAAGGGTCCTTGTTTGGGTGCCACGTGTTTCTGGGGCCCAGCATTAGGTGAGGTTGTTGATAGTCAGGCCTGAGGGTAGAGTGACTCTGGAAGTTCCTATCTGGAATACTAGACTCTATGAGGTTCTGAGTTGGGCTCTGTTCTGTCCTGGGTCTGAGCTGGTTAGGATGGCTCATAGTCTGGTGGGCATGTGGCTCATTTTTATAACTCTGATAGTAGCCCCTAATGTGAACATGATTGCTCTAATGGGTTGATTAAGCTCATGTTCTCTTCCTTTAGTAATATATGCACAGCTTCAGCTGAGATCACAGAGAAGCTGACATTTTAAATCCATTCATTTTGATAACTTGGCAATTTCTTTGCATGATCTTGTTACATTTTCAACCTATGATGGTCATATAAAATTAGATAAAAATACAAAAGCTTTTAAAAGTAGAGTCCTCCTTTAAGTGATTATTTCACATGACAAAAAGAACAATCCAATTCAGGAAGACTAAAGTAGAGTTAAAGAGAATATTAACTGCTCAACAAGAGAAGTACTTCTACCTAAAAGGCCCAGAGTTGGACAGGACCCAGTCCTTAGTAACATCACCATATCCGAGTGACAAATTATTTCATCTTCTTCATTTACATGATGGAAAAGTCAAATATGGCACTAGGGACTGCTATTAACATTAAAAGAAGAGGCCACCTGTCCACATGACTATGCGCTGGCACCAAGCTGAGCCCCAGGTCCAAACAGCACCCAACCTAGAACCTCATGGAGTCTAGTACTCCAGGGAGGAATTCCCAGAACCTGACATCCTCAGGCCTGACAATGAGCCACCCCACCTAGTGCTGGGCCCCAGAAACACAAGAAACACAATCCAGGACTCTTATTAGAGATCAAGACCAAGGACATCAACCTAAAACATGACACAACTAATCTGACAAAAGAGAAAGTCAGGGATAGAAGCTTGACTGTATAGCCAGCAGTGCAGGCTCTAAGACCCAAAAGTTAACAGATTAGACCACAGAAACCTCCTAGACAGTATCTGTATAGCAAATGATGGCATCATTAAAGTGAAGAAGCAGTCTACAGAATGGAAAAAAAGAATCACCAAGTATACATCTGATTGAGGGTTAGATCTTAAAGGTACTGGAAGAGAAGTTGACCCCACTGTCCAGTTAAACCAAGCTCTCATACCAAAACCACCTGCTATCACACTTGCCCGTGTGCCCGAGTGCATACCCACATACCCCTTGATTAGCCCACCCATTTCTTGCTGTCTCATTCGCTGTTACAATGTGCATTATGTGCTATGCTTCCCTTTATGTGAGTGGGTCAGAAACCTCCATCCACGTCTTAAAGCCTACTTTCCTTGGTAGCTGGTGCTCTGGCTTCCCTGTTCAGAGAAAAGGGCAGAGCATCTATGGAGGGGGTTGATCTTGCCAATTGGAAGAAAAAGATGGGTTTCTCGCACCCTTAAATGATGGAAAGACTACCCTGATGGGGTCTCTAGCATTGCTCAACCTTCCTAATGCTTTAGACTAGTCTTCCTGTCCATGCTGAGATGCTCAGCTCCTTTCTGGCAGGCGGTGGGCAGTGCTGGCAGCTACAGATCACCTCCTGGGGCTTTGCTGCTTTTCAGAGTTTGACTCTTTGGCAGAGCTCTTCACAGAGCGACTTCTTCATGTAGCTAGGGAAAAATTAACTCAATCAAAACAGTAACCACTTACTGAAAATTAGAGGGAAATGATTTAGCTGTTCTACCGAGTATGCAGTAAATATTCCATATTTTCAGTCTTTTAGCCTGTATTGTTTTTTTGGTTTTTTTTGCCTCAGCTTATGAGCATCTCAAAAGCTAACTCATTCTGAGGAAATGATCCCCATCCCTCTAAGCTTTTGTGCAGCTTGTTAAAGTGAGAGTCTGAATTATAGAGAACTGAATTCTTCAGTCCCCATTTTAGTTTATGTTCCAATATGAGAGCCAAGGAATCTGATATCACTTCAAGGAGTTTACTGGAAATTAGTTCTTCCTTTTAGGGTTCTTATTTTTTTATTCTTTCACCGAATTTCTCAGTCATCCTTGTAAGAGACCCAGCTTCAGATAAAACAGGCTAGACCCCTAATTAGAAAATTAGTCGGATGTTACTCCTGTCTTTTGCTACTGAAATGATTGACATTTCATTCTTTAAAACACATTTTTCATTTGGCTTTGGCCCCAACACCACCTTCTCTGGTGTTTCTTTTGTGTTTTTCTTTTGAGACAGAGTCATGGGTCCCAGGGTGTCTTCAGACTCTACGTAGCCAATGCTGGCTTTGGCCTCCTAATCTTCCCACTTCCATTTTCCTGAACTGTAATGATTTTTACCACTGTCTCTGTTAACTCTATGCTCATTACCCAGTCACTGTTCATTAAGCCCTTAGATTGTATTTTGTTTTATTACATTTGCTTGTTTATTTATTAGTTGTTTACCTGTTTACTGCATAGTCGAGGAAGCACGTACAGCACCGTGTGCATGTGGTGGTCAGATGACGACTTCCAGGAGTTGGGTTTCTTCTTCCACCACGTGTGTCATGGACAGTGAAGTCATCAGGCCTGGCTGCAAAGTGCCTTAACACACTGAGCTGTCTCAGTGGTCTTTAAAATATGCTTCTACCAAGCCAGTCTACCTGCTTTCCTTGCTTCGGTCTTTCTGTTTTCCATTTGGATGCACTTTTCAAGTTTCTGTTAAGCTCTTACCCTAACCAATTCCCATTCTAGGCTCTTGGAATTCATCACTGAAGAAAATGAAATCCTTTGTACTCTCCCAATATTCGGTGTTCATGAATGGAGGGAAACAAAAAAAAAAACATGATACCTTGGTGATCAGTGTGATCTGTACATTGTTTTGAGAAAGGCAGTGAGCAACAAAAGTGCTCACTGGTGGCCTTGTGATTTTGAAAAAAGGTTTCCCTGGGTAACCTTTAATGAGGATTTATCTCAACAAAACTTGAGGGGCTGAGGGAGTCCGCTGTATGCATACTTAGAGCATAGTTTTCCTGAAAGCAATGCGAAAATTCTCAAAGTGGGCATGGTCTGGTCTGTCTAATGCAATCAGGCCGACCTGTAGACTTGCTGCTGCTTCTCAAAAGTAAAAAAGGGAGAGAAATGGTGCAGCACGATGACCGGTTCAAACAAACCCTTAGAGGCTGTTCTGTTGAAAGTAAGCCATCAATGATCAGGCTTAAAAACAAGGGTGTTTCTAACAGTTGATATAATTGGGTTTAGTCATAAGGGAATAACAAAAAGAGGCACACGTTTTATCATTAAGGTCAACACTCTATGCTGATGGTCTGAAGTGTAAAATGGAAAAACCAGTGGCGACCAAGGAGTTCTGATTAATTGAAAAGATCCAGGTGTCAATGCTTGATATGGAGAAAGCCCCAAGGCCAACAGTTTTGTAAAAGAATGGGGTTCAAGACAGATTGGTAATTTTAGGATTTCTTTGGGAAATCTAAGTATAGAAGTTCAGAACAGAACTGGGCACACCAGTCTGTTGTTAGGCAAAGCTGTCAAATGTGAGAGCTTCTAAAACAGCACTGGTGTCTCAATGCTTCAAGACCTTTAAGATTCTCAACTGAGTGAGCACAGCTAGCGTGTGAAGTGCTGAGCTGTGGAAGATTCAGTGAGTGTTCTGGGGGAGCAGCAAAAGAAAGGGATGTTTTGAAACAGGAGGCAGAGCCAGGGGAAACGAAGCACACACACACAGTTTAGATATTGATCAATGCTGCTGGCTGTGAAGATTCTGGTTATGGCAGCAGGAGCAGTTGCAGTACAACTCCCTAGGAGACTATAGACAAAAGACATCATGCTTCAAGATACACCAAGTGATCGTTCAAGTGATGGTTGACTCTTCTCTCTCTCTCTCTCTATATATATATATGTGTGTGTGTGTGTGTGTGTGTGTGTGTGTGTCCCACAGGTATTTGAGGTTAAACAGTTTCTCAAAAAGCCTACTAAACCAAAGAAGCCAATCCCATCCTGTCTTCCTATATTTCCTGAATATTATGGCCCCATAGAAACTGGACTTCTCTTTACACCTCCCTAAAGTGCATCTCAAAACTCATAGTCTCATGTGCCAGCCTTTATGTACTTAACCTCTATTCACAAACCTTACCGATTTAATTCAAATTTTGAATGAAAGTGCAAATTACTAAAGTTTGGAGCTTTTGTTACAGGATCAAGAATGGAAGAGAAAACAAACAGGAAGGGCAGAAAGAAAACAGAAAGGAGTAGATCCTTACGTCTTTAAAAATGTATAATCATAGATGAAAATCAAACATAAATTAATTGATTTCACTGTAGCCTATTGATGCATAACTGTGTCGTGCCAATTCCACTTGAACTGGAAAAGGAAATGGAAAATGGAAAAGAGGGGCTTGATTTCAAACCCTTTCCACAAGAGCATTACCCTGCTCTGACACCAGCTAAAGACACACTAGAAAAAGGAAACCATGGACATTTGCCCTGATAAACACAAACATGAAAATTCTCCAGCAAATGCTAGCTGATAGAATTAGCCAGACAGCGAAAAGGTTCTTCCCCATTATCAAGCTGTGTTTTTGAAGTGATTAGAAAACAGGTGAAGAGTTCAAGACATATGAATAAGGAAGACTTCCGAAGTACAGGTCATAAAGCCAGGAACAAAGAGTGCTCCATCAATATAGAAGCCTCTACACAGCAAAGGGAAAATCAGCTGCACAGGGTACTGCTTAGAAAAATGAAAGAGAAATTTACCACCAACATCTGACTGGAATCAAATATCCAGCACATATTAAAAAGCTAAAAATCTTCAACAACAAAAGCCCAAATAATTCAACTTAAACTCTGCTATGCTTGCAGACAGGAATCTAGCATAACTGTCCTTTGAGAGGCTCCGCCGAGCAGCTGATTGTAACAGATGCAGAGACCCACAGCCAGCCAAGCATTAAACCAAGCTCGGAAAGTCTTGTGGAAGAGTTAGGGAAAGGATTGAGGAACCTGGAGGGGATAGGGACTCCAGAAGAAGACCAACAGTCAATTAATTTAGACCCTTTGGAGGCACCCAGAGACTGAACCACCAAACAAAGAGCATGCAGGGGCTGGACCTAGGCCCCCTGCACATCTGCAGCAGATGTGCAGCTTGGTCTTCATGAGGTTCCCCCAACAACTGGAGCAGGAGTTCTCCATGTCTCTGTTGTCAGCTTATAGATCCTGTTCGTCTAACTGGGCTGCCTCAGTGGGAGAGGATGTGTCCTGCAGTGACTTGAGGGGCCAGGGTGGGTTGATACCCAGAGGGTCCTCCCCCTTTTGAGAAGTGAAGGGGAGGTGAGGAGGGCTTTGGGGCCATGTGAGGGGATAACTGGGAGGAGAGTGGGGGTTGCAGGATATTAAAGGGAATAAATAAATTAATTAATGGAAAAAACAACCAGAAATATCAATAGGTGCTTCTCAAAGAAACAACACAAGTGACCAATAAGCGTGTAAAAAATATTCCATGTCACTTAGTCATGATGGAGATGCAAATTAAAACTAGAGCATCATCCCACCCAAGTCAGATGGTTATTGTCAAAACAAACAAACAAACAAACAAACAAACAAACAACGGAATAAAAACAAGTGCTGGCAAGGACACAGGAAAAAAGGAACTTGTTCTCACAGTTAGAAGGAATGCAAAGTTAGTGCCGCCATTATAAAGGTGAATATAGGGGCTCCCCAAAATACCCAAATACTACGAACATGTGATTCAGCTTTCCCCGTCCTGGACATATTTCTAAAAGAGATAAAATAGCACACTAAAGAAATATCTGCGTTCTCATGATTATAGCCCAATAACTAAGTTATGCAATCAACTGAGGCATTTTTCTTAGCAGATGAATGAATAAAATGCAGAATTTGTGCACAACAGAATATTATTCAGCCACAAAAAAAGAAAGAAATACAATAATTTTACAAAAATAAATTGGAGCTAGTGGATGACATAGTAAGTAAATAAACCATGAAAAGAAAGACAAATTCAGGATGTTGCCACTCAGATGTGAAAGCTACAAAGGTAACTTCAGTGAAGGGAGACGAAAAGTGATTCCTGGGGCCAGGAAGAGAGATGGATGAGGGGAGGAATAGGCAGCAGATATTACAGGAAGTTGGAGAAGAGGAGTAAGTGCCCATGATCTGCTGGTGCAGTAGGGGAAAGTAACGCCAAGAAGCTTGGGATGTTTACTGAAGAGATGGTATCTGAGATGGAAAGGTCAACCATCCTGATCTGATCATTACACATTGTCCATATCTATTGAATATTACATAGTCAGTATGTAATTTTGTTCCAGTCATATGCACAATTATGCTACTATCATGCTACTTATAAATAAAATATAAACTATGTGTGATTTTAGATGAAATCTACAGGATAGTGGGATACTTACAGAAAATCAGAATGTGTCATTAGTAGTGATACTTTCTTGGTGTGTGTTGTGTTGTATGTGTATGTGTTGTGTTGTATGTGTGTGTTGTGTTGAATGTGTATTGTGTTGTGTGTGTGCTATGTGTGTTGTGTTGTATTCTATGTGCGTGTTGTGTTGTGTTATATGTGTGTGTTGTGTTGAATGTATGTTGTGTTGAATGTGTGTTGTGTTGGTATTGTGTTATGTTGTGTTGTATGTGTTGTATTGTATATGTATGTGTTGTGTTGTATGTGTATGTTGTGTTGTATGTGTATGTTGTGTTGTATGTGTATGTTGTATGTTGTGTTGCATGTGTGTGTTGTGTGTTGTGTTGTATGTGTGTGTTGTGTTAAATGTGTGTTGTGTTGTGTATGTTATATTGTGTTGTATGTGTGTTGTTTTGTATGTGTGGGTGTGTGGTCTGTACTTATCAGTGTATGCACACATGTGTGTGTTGTGTTGTATGTGTGTTCTGTTGTATATGTGGGTGTGTGGTCTATACTTATCAATGTATGCACACATGTATGTGCATGTGGGTGCACATGAATATATAGAGGCCTAAGGTCACCATTGCGAGTCATTCCTCAATCTCCACCTTCATTTTTTGAGCTAGGATCTCTCTTTGAACATCAAGCTCATGGGTTTGATGGTATCTGTTAGTCAATGAGTTTCAGGAGTCTGTCTGTCTGCCTGTGCTACTTCCATGCTACGGATGCAGGAACCCACCACCACTCCTACTTTATGTGGTTTCTAGGGCTCTGAGGGACTCACTTCCTCTTGCTTGTACTGCGGGTACCTTACTTACTAAGCCAGTCCCCACTCTAGTAATTATTATTAATTTTGAAAATTCAATATACAAGCTAGGTACACTTAAATTCATAGCAAACAAAAATTTAATTGTTTTTTCTCTAGTGCAATTATGACCAAATTTATTCTTTTCACTTTGAGGTTATGATCCATGGTGATGAGCACCTCACAGTGGAGTGTCTCATGTTGTACAATGTTAGGTTTAGTATTAAACTATGTCATTCATTTGTGATGCAGCCCCTAGCCAGACCTCACTTCAGAAATCACTAGCTAAGCTGCTGGAATTTTCTTCTTGGCATTATATTTGAGGATCTTCCAAGTGTCTCTTGACAGTGAAGACACTTCATAATTATAACTTGGTGATTATTAATTTAGCTAACCAGGGCCAAATGTGACAATTTCTGTCTTAGAACAAAACTTGTCTCTATCTCTTCAGTGGTAGCATTAGAGGGCATTAGGAATTCTTTTTGTTACATCAAATACAGACTTTTGGTTTCCTGCTGGCTAAGAACATTAACAAAAAACAAATGCATTGGATCTATTCATCAATGAATGCATGAAAAGAGGACGCTGGCCTGATCTATGAAGCAGAACATCAAAGCATATACTAAACCCACCAGTTAACAGCAGATGTTAATGAAGTGCTGAAATATCCTGGCTTCCTACCAGATTCTATTCACATCTCAAATGGATGTTTTTGCAATATTCAAATTTCCTGCATATTTAAAAAAACTTATTACAAATAAAAGGTTTGCTTTTTCTTATCCCACCTCTTAGAAGCAAGAGAGATGGTGAGAACAGATTTGAGTGATCACTGGCTAGAAGCACTGGGTAATTGGGACATTCATGTCCCTACCACTGTTTCAGCTCTTTTAGGATCAACAGTCAGAAAATCCATTGAGCACACTGGTCTTAGTTAGGGTTTCATTGCTGTGAAGAGACACCATGAGCAAGGCAACTGTTACAAGGGACAACATTTAATTGGGGTTAATTCAGAGGTTTAGTCCATTATTGTCATGGCAGAAGTATGGCAGTGTCCTGGCAGACACAGTGTTGTAGAAGGAGCTGAGAATTCTACATCTTGTTCCAAGGGCAAGCAGGAGAAGACTGGCACCCCCAGGCAGCTAGGAGGAAGCTCTCTCAAAGCCCACCTCCACAGTGACACACCTACTTCAACAAGACCACACCTATTCCACAAGGCCACACCTCCTAGTAGTTCCACTCACTGGACCAAGCATATTGAAATTACCACAATGTTTTGATTAGTCACTGTTATATGGCTTCCCATAGTAAGAAGCCCTAGACTTGATCTAGACTAGCCAGACATCGAAATTCCCAAATGTCTGTGACAACATGAGATAACCATTAGGATCCTCATTTCCAAGATTAGGAAAATGAAGCCCAGAGTGCAAGGGATCTTGGGATGTGAACCAATAGTTCAGAGAGATGCTCTTTCTCTCCTTTCAGACACAGCTGGGGCATAACTTAGCAACATCAACTTAGATAATAATCATTTTTATGTTAACATTTAAAATTCATGGCATGAAGGTTAATGAGCATTGGTTCTAAAATATGCTAATCGATTGTTTTATTTTTGGTGCACTCTCTAATTAGCCTTTTATGACATTGGACTTGATACTGCAAATTTCAAAAACAATTTGTATTATTGATGGTAAAGAATTGTCTGATGAGAGTTTATGTGTGCCCCCGCTGTATCTATTATATCTAAGTGCATTCATTCATAACAAAAGTCAACCCCAAATTAAATTATCATATGTACATAATCCAAATCTCAACATGTTGATCAACATGTGCAGCTAGTAGTGTATCTATTTACTTAAATTCAAAATAATAAGTATTATTATGCTAATTTTAGTACCTGTATATAACATCCACTGCTTTTTGGAATCTCTACATCCTTAATCTTACTTAATTTTTGTTCCTTTAAGATATGAATCAGGCAAGCATTCTGGTGTAGAGTTAATGATGAAGAAATGAAAAAGCAAAGTCATACACTGAAAAGAGTACATTTCATTGCTCAGTCTCTGTGACTGGGAGAAGAAGGTTTATTTGCAGAGAGGGATGGGAGCCAAACACTGCTCCTGCTGCTTCTGAGTAGACAAGAGAGTTTCTCTGAGTCTACGTAGACATTGTAGCATTGATATTTAAGATCTGCTCGCAGGCTCTGAGTGCAGCTCAATGACAGACCCCCTCCCTGGCATGTGCAAGTCCATGAGCTTAATTCCAAACATAGAAAAAAAATCTGATCTCATTTAAAACAATTCCATTAACATTTACTTTTCCCCGTCAAACTAATAGTAATACAGTAAAAGTAAACGGAGTAAATAGAAGAGTGTGTGTGGGTATTTGTGTGTATGTGTGTGTGTTTGTGTGTGTGTGTATGTGTGTATGTGTGTATGTGTGTATGTTAGACACCAGAACATTGTTGTGAGACATTTCCCCACTTCCTGTCTTTCAAAATTTTTACAATGGGATAGTAATGAAATGTTGCATAAACATTGGGGTCTTGGGGGGGGGGGTCTAAATAGATGGGATGTGGCACTGATGGCCTTTCGATTGATGTTTCCAGAAGGTGATACGGACTTTGCAACATCTTAACCTAAGGGTAGCACTTCTATAGTTAACTGTAACAACAAGGTCAAATAAGAACTATGTTGGTTCATGATCCATGTTCCATGCACTCCTTGGGAGCAACTGATCCATTTGCATTTGAAGGTAAGAGGACCGTTTGTCCTGCTGCTTTGTCCACAAATTGAATCTTTTTCAGTTATCTTTAGGCACTCTCCCCAAATGGACAGACTGACATTTTCAGTGTCCGTTTTCTCAGTGCTCCATTTAATGCTATAATTGAAATCGTAGTGATTATTTTGTGGGAAGCTTTTATTTTTCTTCTTTGGGAACAGTCCCAGGAACACGCCTGTTTGTACTTTAAACTGACTGACTTGGGTGAATTTTCTTTATTCCTTCATCCCTTTTCTGATGCTATGATAGGGACCCATGATGAAAGTCGGTTTCTGAGCCCTTGTTAACCACGCTGCATTACCTTTGCAGCAAGCGTATGATCCTTCTACTTGCCTTTGGTTTCAAGTCGCTGTGTGTTCTACCCAGGAAGATTCTGTGATGCCAGGCAATCCATGTTCTGTGCAGCAGGCTGTGTTCATATCTCAAGCCCCTCAAAGCAAAAGACTGGGCTAAATCTGTGAACTGATGTTACCATCTACATTTATTTTCCCGGTTTACTTTTTTTTTGTCTTGTATTACCATGTTACAACAGAGCCAACTGGGTAGAAAAAATATGAACGAAGTAAGAGCATAAAGCCAGCTAAGAGGTGCTCATTAAGACTCTATAACATGTACAATATTGCTTTTAGATGGGTAGGAGAAAACTTGGAGGAAAAAATAGCCTACAGATTTAAACAGGTGTTAGAATAACACTCAATTAGTGGACTGGTAATGAGCAGGCAGGGCTCCCTTTGCCTTCATTGCCTTCTAAGCAAACAGAGAGGTTGGTTACATGATGGGGTCAACCTAATTATGGCCATGCTTACTAACTGGACCAATGCCACAGAGTCTCCCTCCAGGAACATTTCAAGAAGACACCAGATGCAAGTGAAAAGTGACAGCTATACAAAAAGGCTTCAAGACAGTCCCTTGTGACTCACTTGAACCATCCTGTACCTTCAGTCTCCACACAGAGAAATTCTGGAGCCATCAATCAGGGTGGGTTAATCGTTATTTAAAGTCTCCATTCATCCACACGTGTTTGATGGATTTATTTACTTATCTATCTATCTACCTAGTTATTTTTTGACAGTTGGGCTAACAGGACCGATCCATAGCTCGGTAAGCAATCTTTCATTCATTTCCTCTTCTTCATGCATTTTTATTTTCTTCTCCATGGGGAAGCTTATGTCCTCGCCCTGTTAGTTGATGGTCAGCTGCTTTGAGCCTGTACCGTAGACCATGTACTACCATTTACTTTTCTAGGAGATACTTCATGGGGGCGGGGAGAGGGTGTGGCAGACAGAAGGTGATGCCTTGATTTCCACTTACTAGAGACCATACGTGTTCTTTCCCTGATGCTGTGGGCAAGAAGGCTTCTCATTTGTGTGAGGTTTAGTTAGTTCAGTGTGCTTAGAGACAAGCAGCTTTCCCTTCTTTCTCTGTCATTGTATGGACCAATGAAAACTATTACAGATTACTGTTACCATCCCTAGTAAGGCCAGGATCATCTGATGTGATGTGGTGGACTTTAACCTCATTCACTTGAGCTGTGATTTTATATCTCTAGTTATTAACCATGGATTTTCGGAAGGATGGCTACAGGTTGCTATTCCCACATTCCTGTGTGTGACTCAGCTAAGCCTAATTCTTTTCCCTCTCCAATCAACCTCAGTGGCTCCATTCATCCTGCCTTGAAAAGCACCCAGTAGAGGGGGTTACAACCTAGGACTAAGCAGCCACACTGTAAGAAGGTTCAGTCCCAATTATTGACTGGATGGGACATTGAAGATTCGAAGATTCCAAGTGGAGTCTTCCTGAGAAAACATTTCCAGAGGTCAAGCACACTTTTCTCATTGATGATTTGTATTAGATGTATTTCAATCTCTGGTACATCAGACTCCATGGGAAGAAAATATGAGCATCAGATCCCTGTTTCTGAAGGAGCTTCAGTGAAATTATGGGAAACAGAACAAACAGAAGTAGTCAGGAAAGCAAGGCTGAAGTACGGACCCATTCAGGGTGTGGGAGTCAACCTGTAGTCTAAATATCATGGTTGACTACCATTTTACCTCTTTTCCCAATGTGCTCTCGTTAGACGCGGGCCTAGGGGAACACAGACACAATCTGCTTTCCCCATTGTGAAGTTTTTCATGTAATTCTCTGAAGCACAATTATCTGTCCTAAAGCTCTCTAACTGGAGCAAGCATCTCTCCACATCTGATCTATGGGACACTGTACTGTGGTGTCTTCATTTTATGCAGGTCAAGTTTCTTAAACCCCCAGATCTCCATCTCAATTCTCACCCTATAATCTCCCCTATCAAGATATGTTTATATTGCTGAGTCTAGGATTTCAACTATAAGATCATCACAATAACCTCATACCAACTCATTTGGAGAAGCTAGAACTCTAAACACTACTGAATACTAGCTAGCCATCAGAGGTCACTTGAGTAAGGACTGCTCCTCTGCAGAAAACTAGATTTATTTATTTATTTATTTATTTATTTATTTATTTATTTATTTATTTATTACTTATTCACTTTACATCCCATTCACTGCCCCCCTCCTGGTCACCCCCTCCCACAATCCTTCCCCCATCCTCCTCTCTCCACCTCTGCACAAGTGGGGGCCCTCTGGGCATCCTCCACCCTGGTACTTTAAGTCTCTGCAAGACTAGGGTACTTCCTCTCCTACTGAAGCCAGACAAGGCATCCTAGCTAGAAGAATAAATCCCACATACAGGCAACAACTTTTGGGATAGCCCCAGCTCCAGTTGTTCAGGACCCACACAAAGACCAAGTTGCCTACCTGCTACATATGCACGGGGAGGCCTAGATCCAGCCTGTGTATGTTCTTTGGTTGGTGGTTCAGTCTCTGAGGGCCCCAAGTATCCAGGTTAGTTGATTCTGTTAGTGGAGTTCCTATCCCCTTGGGGGCTAGATTTTTTTTAAAAAAAAAAACAGTATATTGGGAATTAATATCCCTAGGGAAGGTTTGGGGCACAGAATAAGTTGTGAAGAGACATTTTAAGACACTGGAGACCCACAGTGTGCTGTAAACATCTTGGGAGCTTTCTGGCACATAGCTGGTCCACAACCAGTGGATGTACTAACACTATAAACTGTTCCAGAAAAAAAATGTATGAGCATCAAGAAAGACTGGGGCCTTCCCTCTGAACGTCTGAGATGACCCCTGAAGAGAAATAAGCCAGTTTGGAAAGACCAGAGCTGCAAAGACAAGGTGTGCATATGATGGTCTTCATACTTCTTAGTCTCAGGATCTGTCAGGGTCATTGTGTGAAATAAGAAATGATAACAGAAAAAAAAAACTACCGGGGTACAACTATTGTTTTGGGCTCTGTGTCTTACTTAACTTCTGATTGCCATTAAAAACCAGTTGAGGTGATTTATAAAGTGGAAAAGGTTCAAGTTGGCTAGCTTTGGAGTTTTATAGGAGAAGACTGGCTGGCCTGCTTGTGCTGACCCTGTAGTGAGGCAGCTCTTCATGGAGAAGGCAGCTTCTGCTGGACCCAAAGCACTCACCTTATGGCCCCAGAGAGTAACAGAGAACAAGAGGCATGAACCACTGTCCTACTATCCCCTTTAAGAACACACCTTAATGACTGGACATTTTCCAATTAGGTCTCATCACCTAAGGACCCTGCTACTTTCCAGTAGCACCGTCCTGGAGAGCAAGCCTTGGCTGCATGAACCTTTGGAGAACATTCAGGGTCTAAATCTCAGCAGGCCTTGTTGGTGATATGAAACCTGACGTTCATTTTTGTTTAAAATGGAAGCATTGTAGTGTGGTCAAAACCCAGCCTTAGAACCACTCTTCATTGGACCAGCTATGTGCCAGAAGGCTCCCAGGTTGTTTCCAGCACACTGTGGGCCTCCAGTGTCTTACCATGCTGAGAATATCTCTCCATAACTTGTTCTGTGCTCTAAACCTTCCCTGGGGATATTAATGCTGCTGTGAAATTTACTTCCTTAAGGGAGACATGAACAATCTCACCCCCTTCTTCCTATAGGCCCAACCACTGACCCATGTACAATTCTATAAAAGTTCAACCCGGGGACCCAATGAGTTTGTTAGGCTTACTTACGAAAATGAGTGAAGGGCTACTGACATGACTGTGTAGGTGACTACAAAGCAGTCACACTGCCGAGTCTTCTCCCATCATGAGTGACAGCTCCCCCACAGCTGCTCACATAGTGCCCACTCCCCTTTTTCTTCTCAGCCTGAGTTCCATTAGGTCAAACTTGCACACAGATGGTTGGGAAGAATGGGTGAATACACAGAAGATCCAGTGACACGCCCTACCCTCTTCCTTCTAGGAGGAGAATGTCAACATACAAGCTGATTGCGATGCTACCTATGTGCAAGTATGCTTAGCTACTCTTAGGAATAGGGTGGCAGTGTGGCTCAAAGCATAGCACCTTGAAACAGTTGGCTTTACCATTACACTTTGATATGGATTTGCACATGAATGTTCTCAGCATTTCTTGGGCTTATAATTAATAGGTGAAGCATTCAGATTTTAATTCAGATGTGCTGCTATACATTGTCTCTGCCTACGAGTATTTCGAGACACTATCAATTGAATCACTGAAAAGTTTGCCTCTAATCATAGGCCTAATGTAGATTTTTTTTAATCCTTTTTATTTCAAAGTATACATAGACTAGAAAGCATAGATTTAGTTGCTCAGTGGCCACACCTTTGCTGTTATTTTGGAAAAAAAAGCAAGCATTCCCAATCCCAAGACGTGACTAAGAACACCAGAGTGTTTTGTTGTACCTTCCAGGACCCTATGTGTGTCTTCTTTCCATCTTGTTATGTGCAAGCACCACAGGGTTCCGTATTTTAGATATTTACAAACACTGTCCCAAAATGTTTTGTGATGTGGATTTGGCTTGGGAGTTAAAATGCTTTATCTTCAGCACGTACAGTCCAGCTGTAACCAGAGAGTGAACAGCAAGTCCCAGCTACATGAAAGATGACACAACTCATTAGCAACTCTAAGATGAAGTGAATGCTGGAACTCTCACTGCAGAGGCAGCTGTTCTGGATGTTTCTGTAGGAAATGGATCCCTGGTAAGAGGCCAAAAAGACT
The DNA here is from genome assembly GCF_008632895.1 of Mastomys coucha. Taxonomy (NCBI): domain Eukaryota; kingdom Metazoa; phylum Chordata; class Mammalia; order Rodentia; family Muridae; genus Mastomys; species Mastomys coucha. The sequence goes on from NW_022196895.1 coordinate 62,784,004, forward strand.
TCATTCCGTTTGGTCACTTATGGTTGGGTATCATTTGGCATAGGGAATTTCAGCGTGGCATAGACAGTTTATATTTATCAGGACACTTTCATCTTAATAGTAGGAATGTCCACTACCCCAGCTGAGTTGCCGGTGTGAACTCTGAGTCTCAGGCAATGAACCTTTCCATCTTGGGGAAATGCATGTGACTGAAATCTTACTTTCTCCTCAGGAGCTGCCTCTTCCCCCCTTCCTCTCTCCTTTATTTAAAAAGAAGCATCAGTATATTTGAACAGAAAGCATAATAGGTAAGCTTTTATTCAGTTGCTTGAAATTTCACTAATTGAGCTGACTCATTAAACGGTCAAGCATCTAGTGTTTAGATATTTCCCCATAAACAGTGGAATCAAGCTTCTGCAGCACTGCGGGGTTAATACATGAAAACAGCTGAGAACACATTTAATAAGGCTCTGATAGCTGCTACTACAGAAAGAACAAGTGTTGAATCTTGATAAATAACAGGAAAGAAACATTGTCAAAGTTTTAATAAGGGTGTCTGTTTTTCTTTCATGTAAATCCATAGCGCCCACACTATAGAGAATGTAAATAAGCATTTTACAAACAAAAAAAATTAGCATGTCAACAAACATAACACGTTGAGATATTTTTTCCATGTCAAAAGTCATAAACTTACATTTATACAGTAGATATTTTCAACCGAAGCACTACACAGTAGAGGCAGCTATTGAGAAGTACACTGCTCAGGTCGTGCCAGAGTGACAAAGTCTGCAGGTCTCTACTTAGTATACCCTCTGTCTCCCACTTAATACCTGCCAGGCAACTCACAGATGCCTCCCAGGGGATAGAAACAGATGATCTCTTTGAAGGTTTTCCTTAGTTCTTGACTTCGGAGGGCATAAATGAGAGGGTCGATGACGGCGTTACACATGATCAGTATGAGATACAAGTTAAAATGAGACATGAAGCACACGCAGTATGGATTCTGAGGGCAAGAGATGTAGAACAGTAAGTGGAGGAAGAATGGGGCCCAGCAGACCACAAAGACTCCAATCAGGATGGTCAAGGTAATTGCCCCCTTCATGTTGGCACCCTGGCGGATGGTACCTGTGCCTGGGAGGACAGCAATCCTCTTAATGTGAAGCCTTGCCATCAGGAACATGTGGACATAGAGAGAGGCCATGAGAACCAGCATGGTGAAGAACATGGATATGAGGCAGATGATGACAGCACTGCTGTCCGAGTAAATGATGAAGAGAACGCCCGACACCGTGCAAGCTGCCCAGATACAACTTATAATGATCCCGACCCGCCTAACGGTCATAATGTTATGGTACTGGAGCGCGTAAAAGATAGTGAAATACCTGTCCACGGCAATGGAAAGCAGGCTGCAAATGGATGCAAGCAAGGAGCTACAGATCACAGAGTCAATGACATTATCAATGTTCACGGTGAAGCTCTGGGCGTCCGTATCTGTACTGTTGAGCAAGGTGATGACGATGGTTTCCGACCCATTCGAAACGCTCACCAGCATATCTGCCACAGCCAGGCTACAGATGAAAAAGTACATGGGGGAGTGCAGGTTCTTGTTCTTGGCTATCGCCACGATCACTAGAATGTT
>NW_022196895.1:62790621-62820376 GCF_008632895.1 Mastomys coucha
GTGGTAGAGCTGGGTCTTGAGGTGAAATTATTTGTAATTTTCTGAGTAACTGCCAAATTGATTTCCAGAGTTGCTGTACAAGTTTGCACTCCCACCAGCAATGGAGGGGTGTTCCCATTGCTCCACGTCCTCCCCAGCATGTGCTATCACTTGAGTTTTCCATCTTAGCCATTCGGATAGGTATAAGGTGGAGTCCCAGGGTCATTTTTATTTGCATTTCCCTGATGACTAAAGATGTTGAACATTTCTTTAAGTATTTCTTGGTCATTAGAAATTCAAAGGGACAAGGACATCAACCCATCCACAAAACCTTCAACCCAAAATTTGTCCTGCCTACAAGAAGTGCCAGGATAAAGATGGAGCACAGACTGAAGGAATGGCCAACCAATGACTGACCCAACTTGAAAGCCATCTGATGAGCAAGAACCAGTCCATAACACTTACTCAATTATGCTTAAGGACAGGAGCCTAGCCTAACTGTCCTTTGAGAGACTCCACCGAGCATCTGACCGAACCAGATGCAGAGACCCAGAGCCAAACATTAGACAGAGTTCAGGAAATCTTATGGAAGAGTTGGGGGGAAGGATTGAGGAACCTGGAGGGCATAGGAACTCCACAAGAAGACCAACAGAGCCAACTCACCTGGACCCTTGGGGGTACCCAGAGACCCACCAAAGAGCACACATGGGCTGGCCCTAGGTCCCCTGTACATATGTAGCAGATGTGAAGCTTGGTTTTCATGCAGGTCTCCAGCAACTGGAGCAGGGGCTCTCCATATCTCTGTTGCCTGCCTATATATCATGCTTCCCTAACTGGGCTACCTTGTCTGAGAGAAGATGCACCCAGTCCTGCAGGGACTTAATGTGCTAGGGTGGATTGGCTCTTAGGAGAGGAGATCATCTGCCTTATGAGAGGAGAAAGGGAGAGGGGATGGAGGAAGGAGCTATGTGAGGGGGACTGGGAGGGGACTACAATTGGGTTGTAAGGTGAATAAATAAATTAATTAATGGAATTTTTAATTTAAAAAAAAAGGAAAACTTAGGTTATAATTTATTTCTGTCCTAGGAAGAATATTTGCCCTATATTTTATAACAACATAAATGAAATAATTCCAGAGAGAAACATTTACCCAGCCATGACACCCATCAATCCTATTTTTAGACGATGTTAAAATTTTTTTCCACCTCAAACTAGAGGGTTCCAATGTTAAATCACTTCAGAAAATGTTGCAGACTTGCCTCTGTCCTGAAGTTTGGAGCTTGCAGGAGCAGATGACATCTCTCGCCTCTCCTCCTGTAGAGATCGGCTTAGCTGCATCGCTTCCTCGAGGAGATCGGCTTAGCTCCATCCCTTCCTCGGAGACTAAGATGAAGGGTGTGCCTTTCTTCCTTTGCTCATCAGGTCTGTACCGTCACATTGTGTTCTGCTACAGCATTTGTTCCAAACGTAAATTGATTCCAAACTTAAGGGATGCCAGGGAACATTTTGAGCGTGTGGCAATTTGGGGGTTTGGTTTTGTAAAAGGTTGTATAAAATGTACCCAGCTGAACTGAGGCAAGACAGCACCCAGAGGACACCACCCAGACAGACACCAGAGGGGACCTTGGCTAGCACTGCCCGTTCCCTGAGCTCAGTCCAGCACATATGGGCTGAGACCCTATGAGAGGTCTCCTGAAACGTCCATAAGCAACTCACAGGTCCTTCCCTTCTTGAAGTGTGCTGTCGTAGATTTGTGACTGTGTATAATGCTGCTTCTGTTTTTCTTTATGTCTTTGGACTATGATAGGGTGTTTCTTTAATTTATTTTGTTTTGTTTTTGTTATTTTTGTGCTTTATTCCATAATGCCCACAAAACTCATTTTTAAATTTTATTTTAATATGACTTTAGAACATATAATTCTAGGAAAATGTAAGGCATGTGGCAGATAAACTAAATGCACTGTGATTTGGTGTATCTGTTCACTGAATCACATTTTGGGATACGTTGGCCAAATTACCGATCTACAAAAACTGTGCTTGTTTAAAAACACTTAGCTGAGCATTGTGGCTCATATACGTAATCCCCCTACCCAGGATACCAAGGCAGGAGGGATTTCATGCCTTTAGGGACAGTCTGGGCTACATAGTGAGTTCCCAGGCCAGGCCAGACTGCGTTTGTTAGAATTTGTTTCAGAAAATAAGTTCAATGAGATATCTTGTAATAAAGACGTTTGTTGCCAAGCCTGACAACTGAATTTGGTCACTAAACCCTCATGGTAAGAAGAAAAAATCCACTTCCACAAGTTTTCCTTAACCTCCACATGCACTTCTGAACACACACACACATGACACGCACCACATACTCTCTCCCTCCCTCCTCCCTCTCTCTTTCCCTCTCTCTCTCCCTCCCTAACCAGTAACCATCATAGTAGGAAAGTAAACAAACAAACAAACAAGCAACAGCATAACAGGTTCAAGGTCGTACACAATTAAACAGTAGAGAATCTAAAGGACAGAGAAGGGTCAACAGGTCCCACCATACAAATAGCAGAGTTCTCTCATAGATGATCAAACTGGAGAAATTTTCTTTAGCTTGGCAAAAGGTGATGCTGTCAGTCCTTGTAATAAGAGAGGTTGTTACTTGGCATTCCTGAGTTGAAGGCTCACAGAATCAAGGATAATGCACCCATGAGCATTTTCCCAAGAACCTCCTGGAAAAGTAAGATTTGGAACGACACATCCGTTCATTCAGAGTTCCTGAGGCTCTAGCTCAGAGTGTAGAGTGCTTGTCTAGCACGCAGTTCAATAGCTGCAGTTAGCAAATGGGGAATAATAGTGCACTCCCACAATCACAGCATTGCCAAGGTAAAGGCAGGAAGATCAGAAATTTTAGGTTATCTTTGACTACACAGCAAGTTCAAAGCCAGCCTGGGACACACGGACCATATTTCAAAGAGGAAAATAAGGATAAGAAAATAAATTTCCTATGGTTCATCCTTGGAATAACGCTATCATAACAGCTATGATGGTCTACAGTGCCCAGCACCCAACAGCCTCTTAAACTAAAAAGAGCTGAAGGCTTTCTGGGCTCTCCTCCCAGTTCTGCAGAGCAGCTGTGCAATGCTGGATACTAATTTGTCAGTTGCTGCACATACATTTGTCATGTTGGCAAGCATATGAGTTTATTTATGGCAGGAAACAGTAGCCACACTTCAGTGTGCTTCCAACAAGGCACACGACTGGTGAAAGTAGGAAGACAGATCCCCCTGGTTGATGAATTCACTAGGATTGTTTTTAAATTTCTTTATTCCTTTAATGTGACTTTAAAGTTTAGTTTCATGCCTTACAGTCAGTAGAACTGCCTTTGTGGATTCCTCTCAGAGGTTCTCTGTGTGAACTGCTTCTGTCACATGGATTTGTTGTTGCTTCCTCTCTGAGGCTTGGCTGAAACCACTAATGGGGTGCCCCGGGCTGGGGTTGCAATGTTGGAAAGCAATTAGATAGGACTATCCTGTGCTTACTGTGTACGCATAGAACCACCCGCTTTGTGCCTTCTGAGCAATTGTCCTTTGGTGGGTTTTTGTCTCTCAAGGAATTGTAATAATTTAAGATTTTGCCACAAATCTCTTTCACTGTGTCCGGTGGAAATTATATTTTTACGGTAACTGATTTGTGTGCGCAGAATTTTAATTTAGACAGGAGTTTAATTCTGCTTTAGTCCTAGGACATTATTTTACAAAGGAGGCTCAAAAGATGCACTGTCCTGCTTCCGACTTCAAACATACTGGAGCTAGAGTCAGAGTCCAGCTGCTATAATCACAATCATATCTATTTTGTCTTGGATAGTAATGAACCTGTTACTTCAGAAATGTGGACTACTGATATCTGAAATTCCCCTGTTGCAGTAGCCAAGTCTTCCTCACTCCCAAGCTACAATCTAAAAACATAAAGCTCTTTTTGATGGAGCAAAAGTAGAGTAAACTTACAACAACAACAACACAGACCTTGGGGGAAGACCTTTAGCAGTGAAGGCTTTCCCACATGGTTCCTTTCTCATAGTGCATGTGGCTGCATTTCTCTCGAAATACCTGCTTTGCTCATAGTATCATCAGTGATCATAGAAATACAATTCCCATTAGGTAACTATAATTCTCAGAACCCTTAAACATGCCAAAAATATAATAATATACTGCTGGATATATATTCCATAATAATTTGGTGTATATAGCTAAAAGCTAAATGTATGTTTCAATTTCCTCTCTATAATATTAGAGTAATTCTTCTTTATAATATTAGAATATCATGATCAGTACAAAGGATTATTGGGAGAATTAAGTGAGCTAATATCTAAGATGCACTCTAACTTGTTCTTTATAGTAAGTCAGTGCTGTGGAAGCATCAGCCATATTGTTTCTCCTGCCTGAAGTCACTGGGAATTGGATGTTCCCTTCAAGGCTTCAGTCATGCAAGTGTTTCTTAAAGACACCTCTGTTTATTAAATTCTTTTTGTTATTCTTTGTTTGTTTGTTTGTTTTTTGAGTCAGGGTCTCACTATGTATCCCTGAATGTCCTAGAACTCACTATATAAAGAAGGCTCACCTTGAACTTAGAAATCCACCTGCCTCTGCCTCCTGAGTGGTGGAATTAAAGCCTTTCACCACCACAGCCAGACCATCTGGTTATTAAATTCTTACTGATGAAGATAATCCTTTCTGTGTGCACTTGCTTCATATATCATTAAACTTCCATTTTGGGCATAGCACTGGCTTAGGGATAGCCTGTCTATTCACTCCATGTCAAAAACATGCATGTTGCAAGTCAACACACCAGTGAGCTCATTTGTGTTTACATAAATGGAAGAATGCAAGCCGAATATGGAGATGCATCCTCCTGTGCAAGGCAGGTTTTGTATTCATGGACCACACTGAGCAAACTTACTTTTTATACATCAATTTTTCTTAGTTGGAGGGGATGGGAGAAGGAATATAGGTTATATGCCACCTCTTGTTTTTGTGGGAAGACAGTTGCCAACAGAATGTCTTGTTTCATTAAGTCCTCGCTTGTAAATTTTTGTTTGTTTGTTTTGGTTTTTTTTGTTGTTTTTCAAGACAAGGTTTCTCTGTGTAGCCCTGGCTGTCCTGGAACTCACTCTGTAAAACAGGCTGGTCTTGAACTCAGAAATCCGCCTGCCTCTGCCTCCCAAGTGCTGGGATTAAAGGCTTGCGCCACCACTGACCAGCTGAAAATATTTTTAAAACATAAGATATATTGAAAGTTATAGGTATTTGTATGTAGTGGATATTTTCTCAAATGTTTTCTTATAAAGTTAATCTTCACTAACTTTAACTGGTTTTTGTTTTCTGCCATTTCCTACTACATTTCTATTTATTAGCAATCTGTGCTTGGGTATTATTAGGAAAACCTCTACTTGCATAAAATCACAACCAACACATTTAGAATAAAACTTGATATCCCTCCTTTTACTGTCTCATAAATTTGGATTTTCTTGTACCACTGATTTTTATTGCCTTTCAATTTTTCTACTGAAATAGTGCTGATAGTTTTGTACAGTAACATAGCAGGCCCTTAACTATTTATAGCACATCCCCAAAATAAATTAAATAATAACAAATCTCTTTACTGTCTGCTTGACCTTATAAAGAAAGCAGTAATGCCATTGCATAATAATGCTAAAGAACACCCATAAATATCCCTGGAATGTTTTGTAAAGTCAAATTCCATGCAAGATGTGGTAGCTAATTCTGGTTGTCAGCTTCACACACTTAGGAAGAGGGTCCCACAATGAGGAGTTGCTTCCATCAGACTGACCTGTGTGCGTATCTATGGGGCATTTTCTTGTTTGCTAAATGTCCACTGTGGGTGGCATCATCCCTAGGCAGGTGGGTCTAGGCTGTATAAGAAAAGTAGTTGAGCTAGCCAGAGGAAGCAAGCCAGTAAACAGCATCCCTCCGTGATTTGTGCTTCAGTTCCCACCCTGGTTTCTCTTCATTATGAACTGTAACCTGTTAGCAAAATAAACTCTCCCCCTCCCTCCAAATTATTTTGGGTCATGATGTTTGTTAGAGCAGAAGAAGCAAAACAGGAAGCAAAGCCAATGGCTTTGAGACCTCCGGTCTTGCAACCCCCCAAAAAACTATCTTGAAGTTACTTGTAAAATTATTTGTACACAGGTTGATCTTGCTTACAGTTTCATAGATTTTGGTTCTTTGTCAGTTGACTCTACTGTTTTGGAGCCTGAGGCAAGCCAAAGCTTTCTGCTAAGACCAAGGGCAAAGGGCAAACTATTCAACTTATAGTGGACAGGAAGCTAAAGAAGGTACTGGTGCAGCAGCATCTTCCACAAAGACAGTCTCCCAGTGGCCTAACCAGCTCCCACTAAGCCACAGCTACCGAAGATTCCAGCACCTGCCAAAAGGTTATGTTCTAGCTCTTAGCATTTGAGCTTTGGGGGAACTATACAATTCTAAATGCTGACAGGGTAGATGATGGGTATACATTCACTTATTTGAGCTAAGCAATTGCACATTTCCTCAGTGTGAGGAGGCAGTGTCACTGTCCTTTTGTAAAGGTTTAAATGAAAGTGGCTCCCGTGAGCTCATATATTTGAATGCTTGTCACCAGGAAGTGGAACTGTTTGGGAAAAATTAGAAGGTGTAGCCCTGTTGGAGGAGATTTGTCACCGGGAGTGGACTTTGAGGTTTTAAAAACCCACACCAGGACAAGTTTCTCTCTCCATCTCTGCCTACTGCGTGTGAATCGGGATCTATCACTCTCAGCTACTGCCCCAGTGCTATGCCCCTCTGCTTCCCACCATGATGATCATGAACTAACCCTCTGGAAGTGTAAGCCAGCCCTACTTAAATGCTTTCTTTTTCTAAGCATTGCCTTGGTCAGGGTACCTTTCACAGAAATATAACAGTAACTAAAACACCTTTCAAACAAACGATTGCCTAGGAGGAAGGCAAAAAAAAAATGTTGGGAAAGTTTGGACAATTAAGAAGTAAGTCCATTCAAGAAAGTAACTGAATCAAGAACTCAATTACTGTATCAAGAACTGAGCTACTATGCCAGGACAATTGTTGGGCCCGCCAATGTATTTCGAACGCTATCATAATTTTCTTTTCAGCATCCTTAGTTGTTTTTTTTTTTAAATCTAGGTTCCTGACCTTCTAGTTCCCATATAACCTAACATTAGCTATTTAGGATTCCACATGGCTATGGTGCTAGCCATACCTTTATATCCGGTACTCATCACCCTGTGCTCAGATATCCCCATTTTGCAGTTGAGCTTCCTGGAATCGCATCTTGTGTATAGGTCAATAGCAGCATCCAGCACTTTAAGACCTTCCTGTGTCAGGTCCCACCTCTAGGACCAGTTTCACTATAGTGGACACAGGGGTAGAGACACCAGAGGCAGAGGAGAGGAGAAGTGGTGGTCTGGAGAGTTTCATCATGCCGATTATTGTAGAGCAGGAACCATGCTCAGAACCTAGAGCAAACATCGCGGTCACAGTCTTTCCTATGCCCTCTTTCAGTAATGAACGAGTTGGTCAAAGAGGCAAGAAGATTTCCTCTCAGGACTATAGTTTTAACTGAGAAATGGGATAATTTAGGGACTCTTTTCTCCATTGATAAGAATAACCCAAGGGCAGGGACCTCAGAGAAAATTAAGTCTCAGCAGGTCATTGTTTGCCTCCGCCAAGCTGTGGTCCATCTTTTCTAAGGGGCTTCTCTATTGCTTTTAGAAGTCTGCATAGCAACAGAGGGGCCTGCTACCAAGATCTTTTTCTACCTCTGCGCTCCTGGATTCTGTAAGAGGGCCTAAGTGTCACTCCTCTTCTGCCTGCCAGCTCAAGAGATGACACAAGCTGGCCTGGCTCCTAACAGCTGTCATGTCATGAATAAGTCCTTATCAAAGTAGAGATCTTTAAATGAGAGAGCTAATATTAAAATGTTCTCTTTCTCCTTTCGTTTCCAGAAGCAATCTAAATAAGTGTGGTGCTTATTTATAACACTTCGTATTATTGGCTACATTGTTAGGACAATATGTCTTCTAGCTTAAGATGTGCATTTCAAAAAGTTTCCTGTAGATAACATTTTTTTTTCCCTGCAGACTCAATTAGAGTATCTTTTATTGGCATGCTATTGGTTTGGAAAGACAGAAAGTGTGCCAATAATTATCTGGCAAGGTGAAAAGGAGCCTACGATGTATGCAGATTGGATCCTGAGGGAATATGCTCAAACCTATTTGAAATATTCCAGACACAAAATGGATTTGCCTTCAACTCACAAACAAGGTAGCCACCTTGTTCAACGTTTTAAATAGGTTCTCACTCCATTCCTAGACATCATTTCATTTAATGTCTGTATAGTCCTAAAACTTTAGTTTCTACAAAACAAGAAATTGTGCTTCTGTAGAAAACTTACAGACAGGTGACATCGTAATGTGGTCACTCAAGTAATAACTAAGACCCCTGTAGTGGCAATTCTTGACTATATCTGGAATGAACTACAGTCCAGAATTGGAAGGCTCACCTGTGGTCCTAATCAGGAGGCTGGGAGATACAAGTTTCTGACCTGGATCTTGGCATGGAGATCTTGAGTCATAGTGGCTCTGAGTCCCAGAAGATTAAGACAGGAAGATCTCCAAATTCAAGGTCATCTGGGATTAAAGGTGTGGTGGCACACACTTTTAATCTGGGCCACACCTTTTGCTGGAGACATATATAAGGGCATTGGAAGAAGGAAGGCAGGAAGGCTCTCTCTCTCTCTCTCTCTTCCCTTCGCCTGCTTGCCTTGTGGAACTGAGCAACTGCTAGATCCTTGGACTTATGTTCACAGCTGCTGCTGACCATTGTTGGGAGTTGGACTACAGACTGTAAGTCATCAACAAATTCCTTTACTATATAGAGACCACCCATAAGTTCTGTGACTCTAGAGAACCCTGACTAATGCCACCCCTAAAGTAGAGATAAACAAATATTTGAAAGGTTATTTTGCTTTCTTTTATATGCACTAATTTTGGATTAAAATATTAGCTGTTTTGTCAGCATTTACCATCTTAAAACAAGGTACTCAGAGGGAAAAATAGGTGGGTCAGTAGGTCAGAAGTTAAGAGCATGTGCTGGTTTGTCAAGGACAGGATCCAGAACTCAACACCCAACTGAGCAGCAACTGCCCAACAGCTGCCTGTAACTTCATCTTCAAGGGGTCTGACAGCCACTCTAGACTCTGTGAGTGTCTCCACACTAACCCATGCATACACAAGCATGTACATGTGCATGTGCACATACACACACAATATCAATACAGCTCTTTAAGAATGAATTAAACATTCAAATTTTAAAAATGAAGTTGAAAGATATTCTCTTCCTCTGAGAATAAATAATTCTTTGGGTAATATTATTTTCACTTATAAGTCATGAGAGTCTATGTTTTCAGGAAAAAAAAAACCTAAAATTATGAACTCATTTAAATGATCATTGAGACCCACTTACTAGAATTTTTTTTTTTTTTTTGGTTTTTCAAGACAGAGTTTCTCTGTGTCGCCCTGGCTGTCCTGGAACTCACTCTGTAGACCAGGCTGGCCTTGACTTGAACTCAGAAATCCACTTGCCTCTGCCTCCCAAGTGCTGGGATTAAAGGCATGTGCCACCACTGCCTGGCTTGCTAGAATATTTTTAAGTTATTATTCCTACTATTAATTCTTACCCTTACAAAAATTGTAATATACCTCAATATACTATTTCTGGTTTTAAGTCTTTATTCTTTATGTATTTTTACTGTGTTTTGATTATTATAATTTAGGTATACATATTAATGGGGTAGGTGTGATATTTGAAGACATCAACATTGTGCACTAATCAGTCAGCCTCTTTGGATCCCTCCCATCCCTGTGCTCTAGCATCTCTACTGTGTATGGCTTAACATAGGTTGGGTTTCACACATCAGAGAGATATACAGCTCATTTTTAATGAAGTCTGAAAAGACTCTAATGGGTGAGTTTAGGCAACAATCCATAACATTTAGAGAAAATGATAACATTTTAATAGTGACTTAGAAAGAAAAATAAGATCTTGATGAAGCCAATATCCATTGTTCCTAAAGCTATTCATTCTTCCATTCATTCACTCTCTTCTCTCCCAAATGTCTACAATAGATTGTCATTGTCCTGGTGGCTCCAGGAGAAGCCTAAGTAAATAAGATGCTGGCTTTCCAGCTGTTCTCTCATTAGTCCAGGAGAAGCAGAGGGGTCTAATAGTAAGGTCAGAGGGAGAGACCCCTCCATGGCTTCTGAGGATGCTTGGGTTGTGACCCAGCTGAAAGGGGAGCCTAGTTCCTGTGGAGCAATGGTTCTAAAACTATGAGTCTTGATCCCCTTTGGGGGGGGGAATCACATATCAGATATCCTGCATATCAGATATTTACACTATGACTCATAACAGTAGCAAAATTACAGTTATGAAGTGGCAATGAAATAATATGGGTAGGGGTCACGACAACATGAGGAACTGTATTAAAGGGTTGGGGCATTAGGAAGGCTGAGGACTGCTATTCTGCAGAGTCACCAGCACCACATCTTAAGCTGTAACTAGGAACTATGATGTAGAAAAGAGAGGCATGCTGCTCTCCTTCCCACAGGACAGTGTGGGCAATGGTATCAAGATAAGAAAATTCATGGGCATGACAGGAACCACATGAGGATTTGTATACCAGAAGACTGGACTCAGGAAAGACATGAGCCAGGTTGGCAGAAATCTGATCATAGAAGATTTTGCAGCGCGATGAACATAGCTGGCACAATAAAGACAATATGTAAGGAGATACCATTAGGTGCTAAGTCACTAGCACTTGACACTGCAAAGAGGACTGCAGATAAAAAACACTATATGACTCAACGTAAGATTTACAACAGGTTGATTTATTGACATGAACTGTTAAGACAAGTAATCAGTATGATTTGCAGTTTCCAAAGAAGTCAACCAGATAGATGGATTTGATATCGACTAAGCAGATTTGGAAAAAAAAAAAAGATAATTCACTGTTGGACATTATAAACTAGATATTCTTATGAGCTATATCCCAGGAGTAAAAATTGTGAGAGCTAGTCAAGACTGTCAAAAGGTGAAGTAAGTCTGGGACACGGGTTTAGGAGCTAATGGATGGGTTATATAACCCTATAGGGTGTACACACTGAGAGAATTAGCTTGTAAAATCATAAAAGCAGATGAATGCATAATACATTGAGCTGCAATAACACTGTCTTGAATGAGGAGTCTTGACAGGTGAATAAGAAGCTACGTGTGATTTCAGAAACAGTAGACCAAGCAACTAGTTCCCTGGGCACTGCTATTATGGTAATTCATGCACTGAAGTTCCTAAGGCTCAAAATATGAGAATATGCCTGCAGTGTGCTGCAGCATGTATACTTGCTTGCAGTCCTTGGCTTGAAAACTTGAAGAAGATCTCAAACAATTAGTTTTCTGTAAGCATTTTGATTCCACAGCTCTTAGTCTAGTGCAGTGGTTCTCAACCTGTGGATGGAGACCCTTTTGGGATCATGTATCAGATATTTACATTATGAGTCAAACAGTAGCAGAATTACAGCTATGCAGTAACAACAAAATAATTTCATGGTTGGAGGTCACCACAACATGAGGAACTTTATTCAAGGTTCACAGCATTATCAAAGTTGACAACGACTAGTCTAATGTATTAACTTCTTATTATTCACATGCTGTGGCACTATGATACCTTGAAATTTCATCAGATGTAACATCATTTTATGTGGTCATAGTATTTTTAACTAGTTAAAATGGAATTATTTTTGAACAAGTCAATGATAGTCAACTGTGTATTTATATATATGAACATATACATATATAATAATTTCAATAAATTCTTTCAATGTTCAACATCATGCATACATGTAACTTAACAACTATTGGAAATCCCTTCCTTTCTTTCTATCTTTTTTTTTTCATGATTTCTCCTGTGTGTATGTACATGTATGTGCCATTGTCAGAGGACCATTTGCAGAAGTCAATTCTGTCCTTTCAGTATGTGGGTCCTGGGTATTGAACACAGATTGTCAAGATTGGTAGCAAGTGTCTTTAATCCACAGAGCCATCTCTTCAGCCCAGATATTGTGAATCTTTAGTCAACAGTTAGAAAATGACATTTTAAAAACAATCTTACAATTTATGTGAGAGAATGCAAAACTATTTTCTTTTTCTTATTTGTTTTTCCTTTGGTTTACCAGCATCATTTTCCAGTATTGACCATGAGACATGATAACCAAGTTTCCTTGAATTAGTGTCTCAAATTTAATTGTTTGTTTCAAATGTGATAAGCCCACCATCTCCCAGAGCAAGCACATAATTCTCCTCATGGATCTTCTGTCTGTGTAATCAGTAGGATATAGTCTATGATTCTAACAGCACACATACCTCCCTTAGACAACATTAACAACAGGTTTGAAGCTCCTGGAAATTGATGTTATCCTTTGGCTTCATTTGCTCCCTAGTATTTATTTCTCCAGTAAACCATGCAGTGCAAATTCTGTAGCTTTAGGATATGACTCTCATTTGTCTTTAAATATATGGAACTTTGAAAATGCATTACCCTGTGTATGGTTCAGTTATCCATTGCTTTTATCTTGGAGAAATTTCCACACACTAGACTCTTAAATGTGTTTTGCCTCTTTTTCAATGAAGTGTATACTGAATGTTTATGTAATAAAGTTTATCTTTATACATGCACTGGTTATAAGATTTCAAAATCATATTTTACAACCCCTAATATTTTCAGGCCATTTTTATTGTAGTAAAATAGTCCAAGATTTCCATTTCTCCAACATTCTATAAGGTCATTTATTTTTGTCTAGTGGGGGAGATCAGTGAAACTTAATGACTACACATGTGATCATTTCTTAGAAATCTATTAACCTGGTTGGCAGTACTGTTGTGTGTATTACAACCTTCACTTCTATTTGGAATCTAGTCATTGTAAATACAGTCATCATCTCTTGATGAGGCAATTGAAATGAACAGGCTATATTCTGGTTATGTGGCCATTAATGGTAACTGTTCAGAATGACAAGATTTGGAAGTCTCATCACTGTTCTCTTTAAATTTTCCCTTAGAGACCAAAACTAGTCCCATGCTTATAGCTTGTGTTTTGCTGCATGTCTAAATCTAACATTTATCAAACAACACATTCTTTTCTGTAACTCTCTGCATTTATTAATGTGTCCATTCCATCAGTAGAAATGGTAGAATCTTAGGGCTTCCAAAATGAAATAGTATAAACAATAGAAATTTCTAGTCTTCCACTTCTGGAGGCTCAAGTTCAAAAAGACAATTAGATTAGGTTTTTCTGATGAGCCCATCTTTAGTTTGTCTTCTCCAACAGTCTTCATATGGGCTTCCCTCTTAGAAACAGGCAATCCGCCTTTTATCTTTAAGTATAGCAGCCATATTACATTAGGGCAATGCTGATGATGTAATTTTAAATTCTTTAAAGGTCTGGGTATGGTGGTACATGTCTGTCATCATAGGTCTTAGGTGACAGGGTTGGAGGATCCTGTGCTTGAGGCTATCCTGGCCTACATAGCAAGATCTTGCAAGAAAAAGAAAGGAGGAGGAGGAGGAGGAAGGGAGTGAAGCAGAGAGGTGGAGGACAAGTAGGAGGAGGAGGAACAGGAGGAGAAGATGAGGAGGAAGATGAGGAGGAAGAGAGGGAAGAAAAGCCCCACTTTTAAATATAGTTACATCCTTAAGACACCTGAGACTTAGCAGCACGTGTTCTGTTGTCATTTTGTTCTGAGATTCACAGTTTAATAGTCCAATATTCACTTTCATTCAACATATGTTTAACTATACAGGCATTACCCTAATTTTTGCTATACAGCAGAGTCCAGACAGCTAAATATAATATTATAGTAGGCAGTGTACAGGGACTGAGTGAGCTAGGGCTGCTGAGGACCCAATATTCCATTTTATATCAACTTCTAAAGATGTGAAGATCAATGTGAAAAGATATATGGAAGTTTATAACAAATTAGTATATTGTCCTAAGAAGATGTGACCACCTCTTCCCTGCTGGGAATTCTCATTTTATGATTTTTTTCTAGTGGTAGAAACTGCAGTCAATTAAGTTCAGAGTCAATGTGGAATAATTGGTAAGTGGTTAAGAAGGACAGTTTGATTTCTTTCTATTTGAACAATTGTCATTTGTCTGATTGGTACTTGACAGGATTTGAAAATGTAGCTGGGGCTTTGTTAAGTTCCTTTTCATTTAAATGCATTTTCTCTTACTGATGATGGGTTAAGCCGTCTACTGCTGACTGAGAACCAGCACCACAAGGACAGCATTGCTGCTTCATTTTAGAATCGTGGGATTTGGGTCTGCTGTTAAATCTCTTACATATCCAGTGTAAAGATGCCGATGAAATACATGCTCATTTCAAGTAAAAGCTAGAGTTGTCTCGTCTTCTGTGGACCGATTGTGCTCTCGTGGCATGATTGCTGAGAATCTAGTCATGACTCCATCACCTTCGTGGAATGAACTCAGTGTCCTCCAAGGGTTTCCCTTATTCCTGGTGGTGATCTCTAGTCATCTGTGGAGTCCTAGACACTGATGGATCTCTACATCTACTAGGTTGCTGTGCTGTGCATGAGCCTACTTCTAACCCTTATCTGTGTCAACATTTTTTTGAGTATCTTGGTCCCATGCATTCCACCTCAGTAGTGATGCCTGAGGCTCAAGCCAGCAGTGACTTGGAAGCCTGTGGGGGAAAGCCAGTTTACCCCACAGTCTGCTCCGCCCTATTCTTTGCTGTTTCCCTGCCTCTCATCTTCCACAACCTTCTGGTGGAGAGCCTACTCTCATTGTAGCTGTTTGCTTGCTTCCCTGAGGACATCAGGGTGTGTTGATTCTTTCTTTCCTCATTCTAGTGATTCAATTTACCTTCCTCGCTACTGGTTTTCTGCTCACATAGAGGATGGTAAATGTTGGCTGACTGGTGGGAAGTGGTTAGCCTGATAAGGTTAGGCAGGTATTTAGTCCCTACTTGTTTAAATATTTTTAATAAGTGTAATATTAGAGACCCTTTTTCTGAGCACAATGTTTGGTCCAAGATCTAAAGAAACAGAAAATGGTCTATATATTTGACAAATTGGACTATGTTTACATATATTAGTTGGTATACTAAGATAAATCAATTTGTATAATCACTCAGTAATTATATATTATTAAAAATACATTTCTCTTTCTTCCTTCCCCTCTCCTTCACATGTTCTCTGTCTTCCTCTCTCTCTCTTCCTCTTTCTCTCTCTCTCTCTCTCTCTCTCTCTCTCTCTCTCTCTCCCTGTGTTCTGCCAAGCTGGGGTTCAAACCCTGGGCCTTATATACCCTACTCAATTCTCTACTACTGAGCTTCATTTTTAGTGGCATATTTCCTCTTGGTTATCCCCAACTCTGTACCCATCCAACCTCATGTTCTTTATCTGTCTCAAAAACCTCCAAAAATGAAAATCATAACAAACACACACAAATATATATTTATATATTTACACATGCACATGCACAATCACACTCACACATGCTCGCACAAGGAAAAACAAAAACAAAAAAAGATCATGAGACCTTCTTTGAAGTATGTTTGACATACCCAGAGACATTGAGAAGACCCATATTTCTTTTCCTAGCAGGTATTAATTGTTAGTAGTGGCTAGGTGGTGGGACTTCATGTCCACTTCCCTTTCTCCACACTGAGATTTTTGTCTGTTTTGAACCGGTGTTGGTCTTGTATGTGCTATCTCTATCTCTGTGCGCTCGTATGTGTTTCAGCCTCTTGTGTCTGGAATATGCAGTTTCCTTGGAGTCATTTGTATCTTTGGCTCTTAAACTCTTCCTGCTTCCCTCTCCCTACAGCTTCCTGAGCCTTAAGGGGAGGCATCTGATAATGTCATCCCATTTAGTTCTGAATTATCCAAAGTCTCTCACTCTTTGCACATCGTCCAGTTGTGGGTCTCTGTGTTCATTACCATCTACTCCAGGAATCTTATCTGATAAAGGCTGAGTGATGTTCTAATCTCCGTCACAGTGAAGCTTCGCTTGGTGAGGTCCTGGCAGAGAGAGGTTCTGTGGGTCAACAGAGTCACAGAGGAACAGAGATGGGCTAGAAGGAAAGGCTACAGGGGGTAGCTGGGAAGAACTAGGAGAACCTGTGTGTGCAGCAAGAGGTGAGGTGCCAAGGAGATGGAGGAGAGCAAGAGAAGGCTAACAGATTCTCTTGATTAAGATGAGACAGTAGCTTGAGGTTCAAATCATTGATTGAGTCTCATAAGTGTTGTAGCATTTAAAGGGATATATTAATTTATGACCTAGTCCTGTAGTGTCTTTTACCAGAGAATAGATTTAGATGGAGACTGTAAATGATTGGCTGTAAAAAATCACTGAAACCCAAGCATCTTCGCTAGATGTGAAAGACATTTCGGAATCACCATGTACACTTTAAGGACAATTTTCTTTAAGTGAGGAAAATATACATTTATCTTACCTTGGACAGTGTAGTAGACTTCACTTTGATCAGAAAAATGATATAGGTCTCCAGGCCCTACGTTTCAGGTACCAGTTTTAAGTCAGTAAAATTACAATCTAGGAGCATTTGCCCTAGAAGTCTCACATATCTTTATTTTAAAGGAATTGGTGCCCTTCGTATGTTATGGGAACGACAAAAGCGATTTCCCTGGAAAGACAGGAGCTAAGAATTAGTACAAATCGAAAGTATATCTACTTTTCTGACCATCTTGGACATAGCTGGAATGTGACCAGCTTAGCTTATCAGTCTCTGATTTACAGGAGCAAGGACAAGTGACCAAAATATTAAATACTAAAAATACTTTTACTGCCTTTTAATTCCCCCTCCCTTTGGAAAAGGACTAAAAGGAAGGATTATCCTACTTCCAATATGAACTATGAATACAAATGAGGAAGCCAATTAAAATGTTTGCACATGAAAACCCACTTGGATTATTAACTGTTCAACAGAATGACATGGTTAAGTGTACAAAAGTTTGTGCTTTCCACAACAGCTGTTTGGAAAGAATGTAATTACAGTGACAAGAATTGACTCATTAGCATAATGTTTTCTTTTAAGTATCATGACTAAGTGTCTACTTCCTTATATATAATTAAGAACATTTAAAGGGTCTCATAATGTTTTGAACACATGCCTCCACTGGATTATGGAGAAAGCAGCTTCTGGATGGATATTAGTGGTCAGCCCTATCCATAAGACTAACCCACTCAGATCACTGCCTCCATAGCTCACTATATCATACATCAGCATTTTAAGTGATTTCTACTAAATAAGTATGAAAAAATAAATAAGAATTATCATATTGCTCCTGGTATATTGCAACCCTATTTTACTAAAAATGCAATATTGTTGAATTTAAGGATTTTTTTCATAGGCTAGAGAGATGGCTCAACAGTTAAGAGAACTGGATGTTATATTCCCAAGGACCTCAGGGTTTGATTTCCAGCTTTCCCAAGGAAGCTCTTAACCATCTCTAACTTTACTTATAGGGGCTCTACACTCTCCTCTACATTCTGTGGGTGCTATGCACCCCAGTGGGTGCACAGACATACATGCAGACAGACATCCATACACATAAAATAAAATAAAAATGAATTTAAAAAGGTAGAATGTTTTCCAGAATCTTTGCAAGCTATGTGACCTCTGCCAAGTTAAAAATATTAAATAAATATGTAAGTTAGTGTTCATGGCATTAAGCATGCAAATCACATGAAAGTGTTCTCTAGTTGTTATCTTTGATTATTATTACTGTCAGTTTAGGTAAGCCAACTCTGTTTCTCAAGTTGAACTTGCCTTGAATAGGAATCTTTTCAACATTCTCCTCGCTAAGTTTTATAAGCTTTGCAGTTTGTCTTTGTTCTTCCTGGAACACATTGTCCTGGAACTTGACTAGAAACATTTGATTCTGCAATGCAGGTAAAAATTGAGAATTGCCCAAGCACACATACATAAATCAAAATAATAAGCACTCATAGAAAAAAAGTCACCTTTGTAACTTTCTCTGATTTCATTCATTTTTGCTAAAAGAGAATTTGTCATCGTAATGAAATAAAAGTTGGATATTTTTTAGATATTGGATTTTCATACCAAATGTTATGATTCAATTTTTATGTTTAAAATTGATGAAAAACATTGTATTAATCGGGATTCTCTAGAGGAGCAGAACTTACAGAAGGAATCTCTATATGTATAGAGAAAGGGGATTTGTTAGAACGACCTACAGGCTGTTGTCCAGCTAATCCAACAATGGCTGGCTAGGAACGGAAAGTCCAAGAATCCAGTAGATGCTCAATTGATGAGGCTGGATGTCTCAGCTGATCTTCAGTAGATGCTGGGATCCCAAAAATGTAGGCTTTAATGCCAGTGAAGGAATGGATATGCTAGCAAGGGGAGAGCAAGTAGGTAAAGAACAACTGTTTCTTCTTCCATGTCCTTGTATAGGATTCCAGCAAAAGGCATAGCCCAGAATAAAGGTGTGTTTTCCTGTATCAAAATCCAGATTCAAAGCATGTGTCCTCCTTTTTTGGATTCTAGTTAATTCTTGATGTAGCCAAGTTGATGACCAAGAATAGCCATCATAAACATGGAGGACAGTTTGACTTAGGTCATAAGAAAATTCAATTATTTGATTATAAATACTCATCAATCAATAACTGTGTGTTCTGAGTTTACTAATAATTTAATATATCAGTATTGACATATGTAATTTTGAGGAGTCATTACAATGCTGGCTCCATAAGAACCTCACTTTCCTGCTTTTTTTAACTCTATTTTTTTTTTCAGCACTTGCTTGTCTGGATATGAGAATTTCAGTAAGTAATCACGGAGCCAGTAAGTAGCCAGTAGTTCCCTACAGGAACTGTTAAATTTCTAAAAACACTGAGATGTCCCAGGGATGTCAAGAATACATACACCAAGCAACATAATGCAATGGGAAAATTGAAGATAATGTAACAGATGCATGGTCTAAGAACAGCCATATTACAGGCTCATGGAACTTGCTTATCAAAGCATCAAGCAGACAGGGCAGGTGGGAAGGTATGACTGGGTGAGGGTGACAGGGTTAAGAGAGTGAGGAAAAGGAATCTCTAAGTTGGGGTCATTCCCAGATAGAATGTCATTCACTTTACCAAATCACATTTGAGTATTGATAATTGGTAAGCAGCAAAGAATTTTATTTTTCCACATCAGGATGTCCCACATAATATTTTGCAGTACCAAATGGAGAGAAAATGTAAAGACATGAAGAAGGTTTCTTAGAGAGAAAGATAAGATACTGAGTGAAAGTTACAGAGGGATCAAGCAATTGTTTTCTAAGAAGTAATTCTGGAAGAAAAAAAATAAAAAGATGAAAGAGAAAAGAAGAATTGCACTTTGCCATGTTCAGAGGAAATGGATTGTTTCAAGACTTTTAGAAGAACAAAAATGCTTCAGCTGCCTTTCCACTTTAGCAAAAGAAGTTCTACTTTAACTTGGGGAAAGACAGGTCAGTAATTTAATTTTGTAAAACACTGCCTGCCTCTAAAATGCCTTGTCCTCGGTCTTGATCAAACATTGCGATCTTGTTTGAGCCATAAATCACTCAGTGATGCAAATTAAAGCAATGTGACTTTGCTCGGGGACCTAAAGCAGCCATGCTGACTGACTAGCTAACCAAGAAAGGAACCCACCTGTCAGCCCAAACCCAGCTGCTCCTCCCGCACATGTACATAGAAGATGCAATCATTTCCATCTGCTTGGTGTAAGCAATAGTGTGGATGCTACGCTTTATTTTAGAAATGATGTAAACTATTTTATAACTTAAATTTATTTTGGAAAGCATCTTGCAGTTCTTTTCTGTTCGCTTGCTTCAGACCTGTCGTTTCAATTCTGAAACGGATGTTTTCGATTCTTCTAGAGTTTCTATTCAGTATCTTTCTCTGTAAGGAAGTTCGGGAGCTTGTAGAGACTGACCTTCAAATCCCAGGCCACCAAAAGGGCAGGATTCATTGTTAACGTAGATGATGAATGTTTCCTTCTGGTTTTGCCTTGTCTGTTTGATGCTGCTAAATACGGCATGGGGCACGCCAAAAAAATTCTTCACTGTTCATCTGATATCCAGAATTGACTGACATCCTGAATGTTTATTTAGTGACATTTAATGTGCATATGGCAATGTAACTTTAAGGTCCTTTTGGATCATCAATAACTGAATAGGGCAGGATTTGAGTTTAGACTACAGAAGCCATATTACTTATAAAGAGATAAGGCTTTTGCTCTTTATGAGGAGACTTCATTATTGTAACTGTTTATAGATGAATTTACACTGATTTACATTTCAAAAGTGACACAACTATAATTTTGCTTACAAGACCGTATATTTTTATGTTTGACCTTTAATAACCTTCAAGTCCTCTCCTCTTTTTACCATCCCTGGCATCTGGGAAAACTGTTAAGAGAACCCATCAACAGACACGTGAGAAAACTTCAGGTCAGGCAAGCCATATTTGGCCAAGCATGTTTGCCTGGCCTCTAATCTTTAACCACAGTGAAAAACTACACCATTGAAAAGTCTGGCTTTTTTTACTAGTGTTACCCTGGATAATACACATTTGGGAGCCCTGGGTAGTCTAGGGACAGAGGTGAAGAGGGACTGGCAAGAAACAAGAGGCACACCATTTCATGAAGAGTTGATTTTATACTGTGTTCTACTGTTCTAGGCAGTTCAGGGTTCCCCCAAAGACAGACCAAGTCTTCAGCACTGAGTCAGGATGATCCAGAGTTTCAGGATAGCCTGGGCTACTTTAGAAGGATCCTGTCTTTTTAAAAAGAAGCAATAATACAGGGCTTAGGAAGACTTTCCGTATTTGTTCATGGGCAGTTGCATATTGCTCAAGGGAGGATTTTTTGTTTGGTTGTTTTTTTTGTTTTTGTTTTGTTTTGTTTTTTGGCTTTGGCTTTGAAGTTTTTGAGAGCTGTCCACATAGGTGGCCTTTTTTAAAGTGATGCTTCAACTAGACTAGCTTCCTGTAGTTAAGCCCCTTGGGGCCTCCTGGCTGCCCCACAGAGCATTGCTATGACAACCAGGTATCATAGTCACTTTGGGGGGCATTTCAGAGAAACCAAACAGCAAAACTGAAACTGTTTTCAAGCACCAATCTTTCTCTTTTATTCTCTTAAAATTGAACACAGTTAGACAATCTCAGATGATGTTTACTGTTTCAGAGATGGCATCTTTCTTCTGGATGAGCTAACTTCATATCTTTCATTTCAAAATTAATTGTGCCAGACAATTAATGATGCCTTATCAAATTAAACTGCTCAATTTCATATAGTGTGATATCGCTGGAACACGTTCAAGGTACCAGATTTTCTAATATAATTTAAATGATCATGAAAACAATAACAGCCAGGAAGTGGTAGCACACACCTTTAATTCCAGCACTCTGAGGCATAGAGGCAAGCAGATCTCTGGGTATGAGACCAGCCTGGTCTACAGAGTGAGTTCCAGGTCAGCCAAGGCTACACAGAGAAACCCTGTCTTGAAAAAATAAAAGAATAAAAGTGTCTTTAATTAAAAAATACCATTTGCTAAGAGCCCCTTTAAGGAGGAAAGATTTACTATATCAGTTTTGTTTCTCAGGTAACTAATATCCATACTTAATTTCACTTATCATAGTTGATACTTTTTTATTGGTTATTTTATTTATTTATATTTCAAATGTTGTCTCCCTTCCTTGTTTTCCCTCCATAAATCCCTGATCCCATCTCCTCCCCTAAGGGTGCTCCTCTTTTCACCCACCCACTCCTGCCTCACCCCTCTAGCATCCCCCTACAGTGGAGTATCAACCCTCCTCAGGACCAAAGGTCTCCCCTCCTATTAATGCCAGATGAGGCAATCTTCTGTTATATATGTAGCTGGAGCCATAGATCCCTCCATGTACTTATAATAAAAATTTGGCTATTTTATTGGCTATCCTATTTTATTATCATTATTATTATTACTGATGGTCTGTATAATAATTATTTTTATATTGGTTCTAATATGTATAATCATATTACTTAGTAGCACACACATTCTAATTTTGCATTTTTCTAGACAACTGAATTGGGATCATCTTTAACTTAAACATAGCTGTGTAGTTTTAACAACAACAAAAAAGGTGTGTGTGACCTGTCACCACCCAGATTCAGATAGCACTGAATAGGATAAATCATAGACACTGTTTACAAAAGACACTATTTGTTAGGAATTGCTAAACATGGCCAGCATGGAGTTAGAAACTGTCACCTCCTGATGGTAGAAACAATCATGATGTCTATCAACAAAGACTACTGAAAAGAAGTTTTCCGCAGAGCCAGAAGCCCCTATACAAGATGCTAAAAGAGGGGAGTAGTCAATATTCCCACCCAGCTGCGATGCCTGTGGACCACAACAATAACCAACTTGGCAAAGTTACATCTCTAAAGATGCCAAAGCGGCACTCACATCTTGTCACTGGCCAACAGCTCTCCTATTGTACTGGAAATCCCCTCAACAGGAAAAAAAGCCATGCCTGGTCCTAAGATCCTAGACAACTCCTTGGGTTTAGTGAGGTCATGGATCATAAAATACCTAATGCCACCTCTTAGGAGACCAACATGGTTGCCAACTGCATTCTAAATACTCATCCTTGTACTCACAGAGAAGTATAGCTCCCAACCCTCGTGGAAGAAGCTTTCTTTGCAACAGATTGGGACAATCAC
The DNA here is from genome assembly GCF_008632895.1 of Mastomys coucha. Lineage (NCBI taxonomy): Eukaryota > Metazoa > Chordata > Mammalia > Rodentia > Muridae > Mastomys > Mastomys coucha. The sequence continues at coordinate 62,813,453 of NW_022196895.1, forward strand.
AGAAAACCACATCTAGTCAAGATTCAGAGAACACCTATTTACAAGGTGCCCAGCCCCCCACTGATACATCTACCACACAAATCCTGAACTTAAGGCTCGGGATACATCAAAGAAGTGGGAGGGGCCAGAAAGACTATAAGAGCCAGAAGACCTGGTAATCTGCTGTGAGACACTTTCTCTAAGAAGTGACAGGGAGTGACAGGGAGTGAGAGGGAGTGACAGTATCCAGCAGTGTGGCTGCTTCAACAAGAAATGACAAGACTAATAGACATGCTACTGTCTAAGGGGCAAATCTCAAACCCCTCCCCCAGACAAAGAACTAAACATAGGTACTAAAGACAGCTGAGAGAGAGGATAAGCCCCCTAGTGGTCAGCCCTGGAATAATATAAGCACATGCAACATTAAACTCAGCTGGTTGTAGTTATATATTTATGTGTGTTTAAATATGTGTGTGTGTGTGTGTGTAACAATAACAACCAAAAGGAAAAGAGGCCATTCATTTGAGAGGAAATAAAGGAAGAGGCATGTAAGGAATTAGAAAGAGAGAACTAGGGAGGTATAGGAGGAAGGCAAAGGAAAGGAAGAAATGGTATAACTACATTTTAATTAAAATAAAAATATAAGGGGGCTGGTGAGATGACTCAGTGGTTAAGAGCACCGACTTCTCTTCTGAGAAGGTCCTGAGTTCAAATTCCAGCAGCCACATGGTGGCTCACAACCATTCATGATGAGATCTGAGGCCCTCATCTAGTGTGTCTGAAGACAGCTACAGTGTACTTATGTATAATAAATAAAAATATTTAAAAGTATTATTTAAAAACACCACTGAAAATTTAATAATTCCACTGTGATCATCAGTGTCCTTCGGCAGAGAGAATTCCATACCCACAGCTCCTAGAAAGTGACTTCTCTACTTTTAATTCATTTTGCTCACTTACAGTTTTATACATGTATATGGTACGTTCTGATTATTCCCCGTTCCACCCTCCCCATCTCCCTCACACCCTCTCAGTCCCTTAATTATATGTGAATATCCCACATTTGTGACGTTCTGCTTTGTTTGGTGACCCACTGAGTTTAATTATGCTCATCTGTGTGAACAAGGGTTTGCAACTATTCATGAGAGTCAACAAAGCGTACAAAACTGAAGATAATGTTTTCTCCTTTCCCAAAATCTATCCATAGCCAGTAGTTCACCAGTGATAGGGACCCATGAGTCCCTCCAACACTCATGGCTGACTGTTGGCAGAGCCAATCTTCTGCATGCTGGGTGACCATAACTCTCTGGTTTCATGATCACAGTGATTGTGTCCTGCCTTAGAAGATAGAGTTTCACAGCCCTTCCCCTTTCTCTGACTCTTAAATTCTTTTGTGAAGTTCCCTGATTTTTTCATGGGTTGGTATTGGGATTACAGTAGCTTGTTTTTGGCAGGATGGCTATTTTCACATTAATCTCTTCTAACCTATGAGCATGAGAGCTGGTCTTTTCATCCTCTAGAGTCTTCTAGTTTCTTCCTTTAGTATCTTGAAGTTTTCATTGTAGAGGTTTTTGTTTTCTTGGTATTTTATTGCTTTATCCTTAGGTATTTTATCTATCTATCTATCTATCTATATCTATCTATCTATCTATCTATCTATTATTTGCTAAACTTACTTACTATTTATCTTTGGTAGGTATTGTGAGTGGCATAATTTCCATAATTTCTTTTTCAGTATGTTTGTATTGGTACGTAAGAAGGTCACTGACTTTCGTGTGTTGATTTTGTGATCTGGCCTCTTTGCTGAACTCTTTGCCAGCTCATAGTCTTAGTGCGGTCTTAGTGCAGTCTTGGTGCAGCCCGTGGGGTGTCACGTATAAAATCGTACCATATACAATGGAACGCTCTAGTTCTCTTTCTTGTTCTAATCCCTTTTACTCTCTTGTCCTTTTGTTCTAGCTAAGTCTCGAACCATGGCTTTGAATAGAAGTGGAGAGACTTAGCACCCCTGCTGTGTTACTGATCTTACTGGAAATGCTTTGGGTTTTTTTTTTTTCTCTCATTAGTCTGAAATTGACTGTTGTTTTCTCATATGTAGCTTTTATTATGTTAAGATATGGTCTCTCCATCCCTAATTTTTTCTTAAATTTTGTCAGCAGATATTTTTTTGTCTAAGACCTTTACATGTATCCATTGAGATGATCATGTAGTTCCTCTCTTTATGTGATGAATTAGAATTATGTTCATCTGATTCACTCTTGTGAACCATCCCTGAATCCCTGAAGTGAAGCCAAATTGGTGATAAATGACCTTTTTTTGCTGATTGTGAGCTTAGTTCAAAAGTATTTTATAGAGAATTTTTGCATTTCTATTTATCAGGAAGACCAGTCTGGTCCACATGGGAGGGAAATGGACATTCTGACTGCAATACCAACTCTGTCGCTGATGATTTTCTTTTATCCAACCCATGTAGATCCAGGAATGAGTCTCACAGTGAAGAATCTGCCATGATAGTGAATTAAAGAAAACATTTCCAAAGCCTTGCTTTGCTCTCTGTAATATAGATAATAAATGGACTCTTTTCAACAGTGAAGGACTCCATCCTTTATGTGGGGTAATTGCTGGCATAAAAATCAATTACAATAGCTAAAAAATATATTCAGAGTGAAACTAAAGTAATAAAGAGCTCCATGGTTCAGTCTGTGGTTCAAAAAGAGGAGAAGGAGGAGGAGGAAGAGAAAGATGAGAGCAATGAGTGCAAAGATGTTTCTGGTCTGAGCCTTCACTGCAGCAGCTCAGTTGGGAGGATGGAAGAATAGAACCACGAGATGTAGTAAGCATATCCTTACAGAAGACTTGGATAAACAAAGCCCTGCTTCAAGTCTAAGCTCATTTATTCATGAAATCTTTGTGAATACGATAAAGTACTGTGTACTAGGTATATAATAATCCCTAGGCAGACATGCCTCCCATCTTAGTGTGGGTTAGAGTCTAGATGAGAAAATAGAACAGCAGTATGCTCACCAGGGCTATATGTGCATTATTGAAGTGTGAGTGACTGCGTTTCCTGCAGTTGAAGAATGAGACAGAGCAGAACAGAATCACTTAGTCTCAGGTGGACTCATCACTACAAGCTTTTTGGAGAACTTACCACATCCCCTATTTTGCCATGGTGATGTTTCTGCAGCTATGTTTTAGACTCTATGTCAAAATCTAAGTATAGAACACCTCCTTATCTTTGTTTTATCCACGATGAGGTGCTAGACTCAGTGTAAAGTGAGGTTTTTAATTAAACCAGATAGTGAGTTCAATGTCTTACATACAATAGTCTGAACAGCCTGCACATTTGAAGCAAGCTTTATTTTAGAGTCATAACTCGATTATGCAATACTGAGTAAGCAGTGGATACCACGACCTTTAACACTTGCCAGTGTTCCTGGGTTCAATTACACTTTATGTTTAAGGAAGTGAAATGCCTGATGAATAAGATAAGCAGTTTTGAATACTTGTAATAGTCATTAATAATGTCTAGACTACCCTTTAGACTACATACTAATCTGATAGAAAAAAATGAACTTTTCCTTGAAGAAGCTTGATTGAAAAGATTTGGATGGCTTTAAAATGAAGCCATTAGAGTAGGCATTGTAATTTAATGAACTATATAATAATCTAGTTTTTTTAAAAGTTTCATTTCTACCTCATAATTCTCCCTTTGGAAAAAAGTTAACTTACTCAAAAAAAATATCACAGCTTTATCTTGCAATTTTTATTTGAAACCACCATTTTCCTAAAAATGTGGTCGTTATTTCCTGAGTGGCTTGTCAAAAAAGTCTCCTATCTGAGTTATTAGAGTTCTTTTGTGTTAAAATTGCCTTAATATTTCTCTTACTTTAGACACTTTTAGTGATGTCATACTAAAACTCAATTTTAAGCTCAGATATTTCAGTTTAGTATATTATTGTTACTATATTTTTTTCACTATTAGAGCATAAATTAACTTGTCAAAACTTTTTTAATCTTTTAATTTTTAAAAGTATTTATTGAAAAATGTGGATGCCAACCCAGCCACCAAACCTTTGACCTACACTGTGTCCTGGCTGCAAAATATCCTAAGCCAATGGTGGCATAGAACTTGTGGGAATAGTCAAGCAATGTCTGATTTGCCTTAAGGTTCACTACACAAGAAGGAACACACACTCAACACTGCTAGGGTAACCAAGAACCAAAGAAGACTAGATAGCCAAAGAGTAAAACCAAGTACCACTGGTCAATGATACTTATCAATTAAATGACTCCTGATGATATTTTGCTATACTCATAGATCAATGCTTTCTCCAATCATCATCAGAGAGGCTTCCTCTAGCGGCAGGTGAGAACAGATACAGAGACCCATGGCCAGACATTATGGAGAGAGAGAGAGAGAGAGAGAAAGAGAGAGAGAGAGAGAGAGAGAGAGAGAGAGAGAGAGAGAGAGAGAGAGAGAGAGAGAGAGACTAAATTGGAGGTTTCCATCAAATCCCTCCCCCTGCCCCAAGTTCAGGGAATTCATCAGAAAGGAGGAAGAAAGATCATAAGAGTCAGAGGAGAGAGAGGACACCAGGAGAGCATAGCCCTCTGAATCCACTAAGCAAGGCAGATATGAGCTCCCAGAGACTGAAGCCCAGGACATACATGGTTCTGCACCAGGTCCTCTGCATATATATTATAGCTATTAGCTTGGTATTTTCATGGGACTAATGACTATGAGAATGAGTGGGTCTCTGCCTCTTCGGCCTGGTCTTGAAACTCTCTTCCTACTGTTGGGTTGCTGTGTCCAACTTCAATATGAAAGTTTTTGCTTCATCTTATTGTATTTTATTTTGTCATTCTTGGCTGTTATCTCAGAAGTCTGTGCTTTTCTGATGAAAGACAAAAAAGTAGTCAATCCAAAAGGGAAGGGAGGTGGGGAGGAGCTGGGAGGAGTGGAGGGAGGGGAAACTACAATCGGGATACTGTATATGGAGAAAGAATTATTTTCAATTTAGAAAGTTACCTTTATTCTTCTTCATAAAATTCAATGTATTTATATTTTTAATTGTTAAGACTTTGAGACTAAAAAAATACTGAGACTAGAATATTTTGTGAAAACAAGTTATATATAGGAACCTTTCTCTTTTAATTGTTTTGTTACTTTTGTGGAGTCATTTCTGTTCTATAGTCTGTTGTATAAAACATGATTGCATTTCACACTCCTTAATTTTACAAGTGTAGAATGTATTTTTTTAATCCTCAACTTCTGGCTAATTAAAGACTACCAGTCCTCCATCAGGAATAGGAATCAATATGATGCTGGTTCCATTAACAGAGTGACTATTGTCTCATCAAACACATAATCCCTTTTAATCATAGGCACTTGAACCTGTATATAATTGAACAGTATATAATTCAGTGATGTGGGTCAGCAGTCTAGAACACTGTTGAATATGCCTACATTAAAACATAAGCATCTTCCATAGTGAGACATCTGCTCATAAAACACACAGAGTAGGGCTCTTAGTCATTTTTAGACTAAGACAATGAGAGCCTTGCTCTCTTACACCCTACTAAATCTCCTTTATCAATGATACTATCTCCTTACATTCTGTTTACCATATTGTCTTCTTTCTTTTTTCAATTTCTGCCTATATTTCACATAATTTCTGATAATTCCAGTCTTAACAGAGGAAATGAGCCCTGGGCACATTTGTCTTCATCTTTCTTTATAGCTTGTCTCCTTCTGTCCTTGTACCATGAGAACTTACTTAGCATTTAAGAAAGTATTTAAAACGTTCTCTAAGAAGTATGTAAAGGGGAAGATGCTGAAACTCTACAACACACCCACACACCCACACACAAATGCACACACACTTTTATACAAAAATACAAGTAGACCCATGCATACAATAATGTATATGTACCTATAATTTAGGAATGCAATGTAATGTTTAATTTAATTATCATGATGAGCAAGTAAAAGTAGCTTGATATTTACTAGATTAGATTATTGTAAAGGTTTATGACTATTCTATCTTAAAATACAACCGTGTCAAAATAACACAACAATGAATAAAACTATTCCATAAATGCAATTTCTAAAAAGGACTGAAAGTAACACAATACCATTTATTGCTTGATTTCTTACCCTGATATTTGTGAATTATTTTACAACAGAGAAAGGATGCTTTTGGCATTATTCTGGTTTCTGGAAAAGAGAACTAAGAATATAAATGTAGAATGTTTAATTAGAAAATTATCTTAGAAATTGAGAAGAGACAGGAAAAGGAGAACTGAAAAATCAACATTCAGTGAGAGGGCCCATTCATTGTTGAGATTATTTCTGTGGTCCCTCAGCCTTGGTACTATCTGCACCTCATGAAAGATGTGCAAGATAATTCTTGAAAATTTCACTTGAACTATGGGATGCAGAAGGATTTATCCAGTGCACTGTGTCTTCCTACCTCCATTCCCTCTCACCACAGGAAAAAAAAATGCCCCACTGGGAAATTACCTTTTAAGAATCCAGCTGGGGCTAATGTCATCGAACAAGATTCAGAGCAGAACAATCAAAGCTCTACATCTCCAGCCCTCAAAGTGGAAGATGATGAGTAGGAAGAGAGGTTTCTACTTCAGCAGCTGAAGTTGGGGGATGTAGTCAGAATACACACAGAAGCAACAATGGCTCTCCATGTCTGTCTGACTGAAATCTTTCAACAATTAAATACATTTCTCAGTCACTTCTTCTCTGCATGGTAGGCAATTGGTAGTTTCTATGGGAACCACCAACCACTGCACAAAGGAAAGGCCCTGTTATCAGATATTTATTATTGAGTTCAGTAAAGAATAGTATGCCTAGTCCAACATTGTACAATCTATATACACTGTCAGCTTGTTTATTTGTGACAGTGTCTGGCTGTGTACAACATAAGG
>NW_022196895.1:62821270-62835967 GCF_008632895.1 Mastomys coucha
TTAACAAATTCAGATAAATTGAAATCATGTAACTTTTCTCATCATAATGCAATGAAAGTTAAAAAAAAGAATAGTATGCCTTAAAAATGTAAGCAACCTATAAAATATCTATAAGGGCATGTTATTTAGTTGCTAACTAGAATTAAAATATTTTAATTAATAAATTAAATATTTAGTCATGAGTTTATGGCCTTCCTCGGATATAGTTTAATCCATTTCAATGAATGTGACTTATAAGTAATTTGACTGCTTACTTCTTTTGTAGAAGTCATGCTGAGCTTTCCCATCTGTAAGAAATTTTCAGTGTCATTTTATCCCACCCTCAGATATAGCAAGTATGACAAAGGAAGAGGGCTAATGAAATGATCTTCAAATTCAGAGGTGCTATCATCTATTTCAAGTCATAAAGCTCAAGACAGCTTGTAGAAATAAAGGGGGATTTATATAGACATTGATTAAACCTGATTTGATTAAACCTGGCACAAGGGATGGAGTGGTGTGATATCAGGAAAGAAGATGTTCATTGTTCCCACAGAATCAACATCACTTGGACAATATAACCAGCTCAGCCTGTGTTGGCTCTTCTGCTGTTTTCTAAATGTGAGATAACCTTATAGTCTCAGTGGTTCTGTTTACTTCTCCTCTTTTCCTGTACATTCTTTTCTGTAATGTATTTTTCTGCTATAATAGCCTCTGCCTATTATTGTTTCCATAGTTCTCCAACCTTGCCAGAATAAGCATAACCTTTTTTCCCATTCAGGTAACACTCTTTGAAATCCTTAGTCTATTAATGAGACCAAATCCTCCCCTGCCACTAAGTTGCAAATACTGTGCCATTATAGTCCTGCATTTTTTCCCTGTATTAAGTAGAGGTATCTTACACGTTGAGCACACAGCTCATGTATAATTATATTTACTCACTAAATGAAATGATGCTAGACTAGTTATCTCAATTCCTGCTTTAAGCACATGGTCAAATGACATGAGATGATTGAGGAATACATGGGACGATCTCTTTGTCCTAATTCTTCTCACTAACCTGCTTTTCTGTATGTTAGAATAATCACTGAAAGTATTACCAGGTCTAAACATGGATAGTAAACAGCTGTTCTGTGTTTTAAGCTGCATCAGGAAACCATGTCTAAAGTTGATACAACTCCAAGGAATGGCATACTCTTTTCCTGTGTTGTATAAGGACCTGATGTCTAACTATTCCAACAATAAATCATTCTCACAATGTGACAGTAGAGGGATAGACAGCGTGACTGAGAATTGGGGAAAAAGAAGTTGAAGAGCTATTTCTGCTTTGGAATTATATAAATGGTCAATGGGCATATAAAAACATAGTTAACTTCATTAGCAATTAAGGAAAACAACAACCACATTACAAAAAAAAAAACAAAAAAACAAAAAAAACCTTTACTCCCATGAGGATAGCTATTGTAACATTTTAAAGCAATACTCTAAAACAGAAACAACCTCTTAGAGGCAATCTGAGACAACAGAACTAGCCTATAAAGTTTGAGATGTCTCTTGAACTCTCCTAACGGACAACGAAAAAGAGGTTCTCCCGTTTGGTATTGGGCTTGTTGTTAGACAATTTATGACTCTTGGGGCATTGTCAGCTCAGATAGCATAATTTTTTTAATATTATTTTATTCTATGTGTATGGCTTTTTTGCCTACAAATATGTGTGCATGCCACATGCATAGTGTTTGGCTAGTAGAGGCCAGAAGAGGGCACTAGATTCCATGGAACTGGCATTACAGGGGGCTGTAAGCTACCCTGTGTATGCTGGAAATCAAGCCCAGGTCCTCTGCAAAGCAACCAAGTCTGTTAAATGATGTGCCATATCTCCAGCCCCCTTTAAGGCTTTTTCAAACATACTTATTATGTTGAGGCACTACACTTTCTGGGACTTTTATCATGAAAGCATGTTGAATTTTTTAAAAGGCATTTTCTGCATGTATTGATGATGTTATTCTTGTCTTTAAATCTATTTCTGTGATTTAACAAATGTATTGACTCAAGGATGTTTAGCCATACCTGCATCTTGGAATAAAACCAACTTAATAATCTTTTGGTATGTGCTTATGTTCAGTTTGCAAGTATTTTATTGAGGATTTTTGTATCTATGTTCGTCAGGAATATTAGCTTTAAGGTTTTATTTTGTTGTTGTTGTTGTATCACCAACTGGTTTTGATATTAGAATAATACCTCAAATAAGGTTTTTGGAAGTAATCCTTGTGTTTCCACTTTTTATGTATTGTCGATTGATCTTCTCTGAAAGTCTACTAGAATTCTGCTATGAATCAGTCTGTGCCTGGACCTTTTTTTTATATATATATAGCAGAAGGCTTTTTACTACTGTTTTAATTTTTCCATTTATTATGGGTTTGCTTAGGTTATTATATCTTACTCATATAACTTTAATGGTTTGGATGAGTCTAGAAATTAGTCCTTTCTTTAAAATGGTTTACCAAACATAATGGAATACAGATTTTTAAAGTATTTCATTCTATTTTAATATTCTGAATTTCTGTGTTGTCTGTTGTAATGTTTCCCTGTTCATTTCTGATTTTGTTCATTTGGATCATTTCTTTCTTTTAATTGGTTGGACCAAAAGCCTCTTGATCTTGATTATCTTCTCAAAGGAGAAGCTCTTAGATTCGTTTTTTATTTGTTTATTTGAGTCTTAATGTTTTTTTTTTAATTTTACTGGTTTCTGATCTAATTTTTATTATTTCTTCTCATCTACTGGTTTTGAGTTTGATTTTTCCTTGTTTTTCCAAATTCTTCAATGGCATCACTAAGTCATATAAGTGTTCTCTTTCTTATTTTTTTAATGTCAACACTATAGCTATAAATCACCCCCCATGGGAGTGGTTTATATGTGTTTCAAAGGTTTTGTGGGATGTGCTTTCATTTTTTTGTAGTTCCAGGGATTTTTTTTTTATTTCTTTCTTGATTTTTCCTTTAAGCCATTTATCATTCAATACTCGGTTATTTAACCCCCATGAGTTTATGGACTTATTATAGATTTGTTTCCATTGATTTTAAGTTTTATTTCATGTGGTCAGATAGGACATATGGAGGGTTTTTTTTTTCAGTTTTTCTGAGATTTTAAAAATTTGTTTTGTGTCCCCAGATATAGTCTATTTCAGACAAGCTTCCATAGGCTGCTAATTAGCTTCTTTGATGTTTTGGTGAAATTTTCTGTAGATATTTTTTTAACAATTAAATGGAATATTAGATGTATGATATCATTTAATTCTGATGTTTCTGTTTGGGTTCTGTTTGTTTATTTATTTTTTTGTTGTCCAGATGATCTTCCTATTGGAGAAAGTGTGGCACTGAAATCACCTATTAATGGGTTAATATTAATCTGTGTTCAGTAACATGCTTCTTATGAAATTGAGTGCACAAGGGTTTGGAGCACATATGTTTATAATAGTAATGTCTTCTTGGTTAATCGTTCCCTTGATTGGAATGAAGTGTAACTCTTTCCATCTTCTGATGAGTGTTAGTTTGAAATCTATTTTGTCAGATTGTAGGATAGTAATGCCGGCTTACGCCAGCTTGCTTCCTGGCCCCATCTGACTTCAATGCTTTTTTTCATCTTTTCACCTTCAGGTAGTGCCTATCTTTAAAGCTAATATGAGTTTCTTGTAGACAACAGCAAGATGCAATTTGTTTCTTAACTCATACATTCAGCTGGTGGGTTTTGATTGGAGAAGAGAGGCCATTAATATTTGAAGTTATTTTTGAAAGTTGTTTCTTGATTAAAGTGTTTTTTTTTTCCTGTGTGTGTTCTCAGTCATACTCTCAAAAGTTTTTTTGGCTATGCTTATTTTTCTCTTCAGTCCAATGTATTTCTTTCCATATTTTGTTTATGATTGGCTTGCTGGATATGAGTTGTTTTAGTGTATTTAGATCATGGAAAGATTTTCTTTTTCCTTCAACTATTGCATACTGGGTACAGTATGATAGGTTGGGTTTCTAGGACTTGGAATGCATTGCTTTTGATTTTTAAAGTTCCAAAAAGAAAGGAGGGAAGGAAGGAAGGATGAAAGAAAGAGAGAGAGAGAGAGAGAGAAAGAGAGAAAGGAAAGAAGAAAGGAGAGAGAATGAAAAAAAAAGAGAAATCAGCTATTATTCTTCTAATGGGTGTTCATTTATATGTGACTTTTATTTTTTCTTTTGTGGCTTTCAAAACTCTCTTTGTTATGCATAGTGGTTTAAGGGTAGTATGCTTAAAGAAGTTTGCTGTCTGGTCTTATCTATTTTGTATTTTGTGTGTTTCTGATATCTACATGAGTATATCTTTCCTTAGTTTAGGAAAGTTTTCTTCTATGATATTGCTGAACACCTGATCGATGCCTTTGACCTGACATTCTTCTTCTTCATCTATGCCTATAATTTGTTTTCCCCATGTTGTCCCAGAGTTCCCACAGTTTCATTTCCTATGGTTTAAGAGGATTTTCACAATCTCTCTTTGAGTTGTATAATTTCTCTACTTTATTCTTGAGTTCTGATGGTCTATCTTCTTGATCTGGTCTACTTGTAAGGCATTTTCTTGAGTTTTCCAGTTGGACTATTGGGATTTTTCAATTCCACCTTCCTTTCAGCTCAAGTCTTATAATATTTCCATCTACTTATTGAATCCAATTCTCAAATCCTGAATTGTATTAGTAATTTCATTCAGTCGTATATCCATGTTTTCTTGGGTATCACTCAGGCATTTTTTTTTTAATTTCATTGCAATGATTGTAATTTCCTTAAATTTCTTGAATTCTTTGATGAACTTTATAATTTTTCTTTTAAGTTTTATGTCTTAGAGTTTATCTTGGTAGTTCTCATTGAAGAACATTTTTATTGGTCTGGTGGTTTGGGGAAAGACATACTGTCTTTATTTTTCATATTGTTTTGCAGATGAGGCCTGGGTGTGTGAACTTCTTCTGTGGGTTGTGTGTCTGATGTGGACTCAGGAAGTTGGGCTAGCGCATAGCATGTGCCACCCAGCCTAAACCTAGAGGTTATGAAAGACACAGTCAAGTCTCATGTGGATAGGCCAGTTGCCCAGTTTGTGGGCTCAGGAATAGGTGTTGAAATTGGGGAGAGGGAAGACAAATTATAGTCAGGGGGAACTCCAGCCTGGTCCAGAGCACAGGATGTGTGGCCCTGGGTGGATCTGGAGGATGGATCCAGTACAAGCAGCTGCAGGGCAACTAGAGGGAGTTGGGACAGGCTCACTGGAGGCTCCCTGGGAGTGAGGGCTCTGGGGTCTGAGAATCCCAAAATGGAAAGGGGGAGTTGCAAAAGGTCATGATCCTTGACAAGTAACCTTAGGGCAATCAGAGTAGGGAAAAGCATTTGGATGTACAGGTAAGTTGCCAGTGTCTCCACACAACTTGAATAAGCTGGAGAGCCCTAGCAGGGAGCAGTCACCATTGTAAAAGGAGTAAGAGGGTCCTGGACTGTGGGAGCCCTGCTGTGCCCACTGAAACCGAAACCAGAGACTCAACTCGCTGGGGGTTTGGAGCCCATGTTAATGAATCGGAACCAGAGGCCAGTTCCCTAGGAAGCCGTGAACCTTTGATCTCTCTATCCTGTCCTGGAATCCTTTGTGTTAGAGTTTTAGCTTTGATCCTGCCGAATGTCTGTTCTCACCTGAATGTAATATGCATGCCTGTGCTTATCTAAGTATATATATTCCGTGTTCACTAAGTAAAGTTACGCCTTGATGAGAACCTTTCTCCTGGCGTCGTGTCTCTTTTCTCTGCCACCCATTGCAGGTTTCCAAATCCTCGGTTCGTGGAACCCCACGCAAGTAGGAGCTGCGGGACGGCATCCTACACTGGACAAAGTCAGGATCTCTCATAAGCATTCTACAATTTTTTAGGAAGTTAGAGACTAACATTTAAGTTTGCGTGTAATCTTTATGTAAAGAGTATTGGCATATTGGTCATGGGATTTTTTTTTCCTGAGATCAAAATATAGATAATAGTGGACAGTATAATTTCTTGTATAAAACCACCTCTGAAATTTTACATAGAAATACATCTGATAATTTCACGATTTGCTTCCAGAGATACTTTTAACATATCAGAGCTGCCAACATTTTAGAAAAAAAAAATCATGGGTTACATATTTTAATTATTTTAAGATTGTTTGAGGGCTGAAGAAATAACTTGGCAGCTAAGCGTGCTTTCTGCTCTGCCAGAGAACTTGAGAGGACCTGAGGTAGATCCCAGCACACAGGTTTGGCAGCTAACATACACTGGCAACTCCAGCTCCAGATTTGATATCAGTCTCTTATCTCCTTTGGGCATCTGTCTGCATGTGAACATACCTTCATAAAGACACACATCCGTACATATAACTAAAAACAATGAAGTAAATCTTAAAACGTATTGTTAATTCATTACAGACAGTAAGTTGCTCTATTAAATTGCAAAGAATGCATTATTGCATTTCCTGTTCAGAATGCAAAGCCCATGTGGTGCATTCTATCTTCATAGCTTGCTATAGGTCACTCAGATGCTGGCTACAGTAGCAAAAGACAATTGTTCATTATGGGGGCAGTTAGTATCCACTGAGAAGGTTCACATTACAAATATTACTGAACAAATTTGGCATCCTGCATTGTTGTACTGCTAGAAGAAAGGAAACGCGTTGAATTTATGGTTACCGTGGCACCACCTTTTCTCTGAGGGGCACATGTAGTCAATGCAAGTCCATTTCAGTGTAAGCTCTAGGTGGAAGTTCTAAATCAGTGGTGCTCAACGTTCCTAAAGCCGTGACCCCTTAACATAGTTCCTATGGTTGGTTCCCTCAACCATAAAATTAGTTTGTTTGCTACTTCATAACTATAATTTTGCTACTGTTAGGAATCATAAATATCTGATATGCAGATAATCTTTCTCACGTGTGAAAGGGTTGTTTGACCCCTCCCAAAGAGGTCCTGACCCACAGATTGAGAACTGCATTTCTAAGTGGAAATTTGGACTCGTTGAATGTTTAAAGACTTGCGATAGCATCAGAGAACACTGCTCTATTTTTAAACACTCTATTAAAAACTCTATTTTTAAACAATATTTTTGTTCATGTGAGTCTGATAAGAATCTTTTAATTTTATAGTAACAACTAAGGCAATATAAAGTCTATTCTCCAATGATTAGTGAATGGAACACTTGGAAAGAAACTAACAAACCAGTACCAAGAGAGTCTCTCTCTCTCTCTCTCTCTCTCTCTCTCTCTCTCTCTCTCTCTCTCTCTCTCTCTTTGTGTGTGTGTGTGTGTGTGTGTGTGTGTGTGTGTGTGTGTGTATGTGTGGAGGGAGAGTATAGTCAAGTGTGTGTATATGTATGTGTGTGCATGAGTTTGTGTAGATGTTTCTGTGGTTGTGGGTATGTGCATGTGGGTGTAGTAGTATGGTTGTATGTAATGTTTTTAAATAAGAAGAAATTCTTTAAAAAACACAGGATTGATGTGCAGAAAAAATAGATCCTTTTTGAATTGTCTATTAATTTCTCCTTAGGAAATAAAACCTCTACTCATTTTTTTTATTGTGTAAAATAAGATAGACTACTTTTAAACTAATTTATTCTTTAGATTCTTAATTTCTATCAATGTAATATCAGAATATAATCATAAAATGTATCAAGCTGCTTTATTTATGGTACAAAATTTCTTAAGTTTCTTAGAGAAATGGCATAAGCTATTGTTTGGCCCTTGTTTGGGCATTTACATCATATTTTTTAAAGAATGTATCTTGTATAGCAATGGATAAATACAGTGTGTTTTGGAAGCATTGTCTACATTAATAACTTGAGATCTTTGCGCCCTGGGTATAGTTGTGTGCTCTTGAGTTACAGATATTACATATAGTTACTTACATTTATCAAGCACATAATAAAGGTCATGATATTTTGTTTGATAAGTTCACAAAGGAACAGGCAAATCCATGTTTCAGTAACACAATTCAATGGAAAGTTTCAATGGCATAAGAGAATCTCTTTACTTAAAGATGAATATAGTTTTAATTTCTTACTAAGTTAACTAATTTCTTTTCTAATTTAAAGGACACTATCTGATGCTACTGGATTGTTCTCCTATTTTCCCATGAGTAGGATGAGGGTGTCTCATATTGATGACTATCATCTGGTCTTCGGGCTTGCCTCGTACGAGATGGGTTGGTTCAATGACAGACTTGATTGCACGAGTCTCTAGTAAATACAATCATAAGATACTCTGAGAGCCCCTACTGAAAATTATGAAAAAATATTTCCCTGGTGTTTCTAAACATATCCCTCACTCTCATCCTCTACCAAATAAATTAGATAAAGGTTATCAGGTCTGAACACAGCTGTACCTTTAAAGTCACTGTTGTTCCTTCAGGGGTTACATGTGCAAGCAAGATTAGAATAAACTGTGCCAAGCTTTATAGCTTGCACCCTAATCCTACAAAGCTACTTTCTCTCTTCGATCTGTGCTCCTTTACCCAAAGCATGTGTCCTAGTATCCCCTCCTATATAATTTGCTAGAACTTTCAACAGTTTATGTTTATTTTTATTTTTCTAGGACCTGAAGTTAAGCTAAGAAAGTTCCTGAAACATGCTGACTGATGATTCTCTCATCTCATTTCTCATTAAAAACTGTTCTGATGAGCTGAAGTCATGGTTTTAAATTAATGAGAAATTCATTTAAACCACAATGATAGAAAAAAATTATGAAGAGGCGAATGAAGAGATACTAGGTAAACATAAACAAAAACAGCAGAGAGGGCTGGAGACATGGCTGGGGGGAGCGGAATCACCAGCATCCCCATAGCCCCATAAGGTGTTCTACAGACACTTGTAACTCCAGCTCCAGGGGATCCAGCACTATCCAGCACTGGATTTTGTAGGTACCAACACACTCACACAGACACACACACACACACACACACACAGAAACAGACACACACACAGAGAGACAAACACATAGACACACAGAGGGAGACAGGCAGACACACACACATACACAGAGACAGAGACAGACACACACCCACACAGGCACACAGACACACACATAGACACACAAAGGGAGACAGATACAGACAGAGACTGACAGACAGATACACACAGATACAGAGAGAGACAGAGACAGACACACACATATACACACATTCACACATACAGAGGGACAGATAGACACACACAGACACACACAGAGAGAAATAGAGACAGACACACACACACACAGGCACACAGACACACACATAGACACACAGGAGACAGACACACACACACAGAGACTGACAGACGGATACACACAGAGACACACAGATACAGAGAGAGACAGAGACAGATACACACACATACACACACTCACACACACACAGAGGGACAGACACACACAGAGACACACAGACACAAACACAGAGAAAAGAGACAGACAGACACACACAGAGACACACAGACACACACAGAGAGAAACAGAGACAGACAGACAGACACACACAGACACACAGAGGGAGACAGACACACAAAGACAGAGACTGACAGACAGATACACACAGAGACACACAGATACAGAGAGAGACAGAGACAGACACACACACACATACACACACTCACACACACACAGAGGGATAGATAGACACACACAGAGAAACAGAGACAGACAGACATACACAGAGACACACAAACACACACACAGAGAAACAGAGACAGACACACACACACACATACACAGACATATAGAGAGACTGACAGATACACACATAAACACACAGACACAGAGAGAGACAGAGACAGACAGGCACACACACACACACACACACACACACACACGTGAATTACTTGGGAGACCCGCTCTGGGCTGCCCATCATAAACTAGCATGTATGATGCTGTGCTGAAGACACAGCACACTTCAGTTGCAGGACATGAAGAAACCAGTCTAGAGCTGGCCAGGAAACTGTTTCCCCACTGGTTAGTTCCTATGGGGCTGGAAAGTGCTGAGGCCAGGGGAGAAAAGACAGTACTCCCAGGGTGAGTCGCTCATCATTTTTGACACTAGCAAAAGGTAATATAGGCTCATTGTTAGATTGTGTTTATTCATCAAGAGTAAGTGTTCTGGGATGTTCTGAACTTTAAGCAATTATTATGTCAAAGGATAATGAAAAGGAAAACATGTATACTTGGCTTATTATAAGAACAAAACATGTCAAAATTATAAAATGTACTGAAATGGTTCTTGGAAATCCATAATGTTGACTGTGGAAAGGTTGAAAATGAGTGCAAAGACTTCAGATTAAGGTTTGAGCTGTGCATCTTTAAAACTATTAAAAAAAAAAACATGAAGAATAGAGGAAGGAGACAATGAGGGAGAGGATGATTAAGGAAACAAAAAAGATACTACAAAGAGTAAAGAAACAGAAATTTGGTTCTCTGAAGAAACTAGTAAATTTGATAAAACAGTACTAATAACTAATTTGAGAGAAAGAAAATGTCACAAGAATGCACAAAAAATATAAAAACGAGATGAAAATTAAATATAATTTAGCATAAATATTGAAGATAAAAGTACAGAAGCATTAAGATAATCCAGAGTCTTAAATATATATGTTTATATACTTAAATATATAAATAAGTATATATATTTAATTAAAGAGAAAGAGAGCATTCTAAGGTCTCATAGATCTTTCCAGAATTTTTTTTAAAAAGATATAATATTCTCTATCTTTCTAAAAAAAAGATAGATTATTTTATGATTCAGGTGTACGCATAATATAAAAACTGAAATGATAAAAATGAATCAAAGGTATATACTATAGTTGTTTGTAAAAATAAATTTAAAGTAGTTTTTAAATGTAATATATGTGATTCAAAGCATATGGAAATTTAAATACATTATATATGAGTTACTGAGACATAACAAATCCACCCCAAAACTTATTAGGTCAAAGCCATAAACATTTATTGTCTCATATGGTTTCTGAGAGCTGGGTAACCAACAAGCCTAGCTAGGTCACTATGGAGTCCCCTCAAAGCCACTCCTGGAGAAGGATCTCCAGTGTAGGTTTACACAGATGGGTGTTTGAACCAACATCATTCAAATCAGACAGACCGACTGACAGCAGGTTAGTACTCAGGACAAGAGGACACCAGATACCACACGGTAACAAACAGAGGTTGAAATCAGACATAGAATGAGGAACGCAAGCATAGGCAAGTCAGGTGTTATGTGGCCAGCGAGGGAGTGTGGCCACAGTGAGTTTCAATGGCTTTGTTGGACTGAGGCTACCCCAAGTGCAAAGCCCAGCATGTGAGATTAACTGTCTTATGTGTCCCTTGATAAGGTGGCTTGGCTAGGATATTTGGCCTGCAGCATCAAAGAAAGGAGGAAAACTTTAGGGTAATTACCCTCCGCTCCCCCTAGTTCACCAAAGCAAAGGAACTTAGTTCTTACCATCCATTCCCTCCTGGAATGGATGACCAGAGGACTGCAAACACCTGCCCCTAAGAGGCTTCATCTGCCTGAGCCATTCCCTGGTGACAAGCTGGTGAGTGCCAGCTACAGTCAGGAGGTTTCAGTTCTTTTAAACAATGGCTTCTCTATGAGGCTGCTCCAAAACTCCTTACAGAAAATGGAAAGCACTACAGAAAAAACCATCACAGGACACGATGCAGAGATCAACAGCCTCCATGAATACATCTGCAGCACAGCTATAGCTCAGGGAACATTGCAGAGTATGGGGCAGAAAGAATGTAAGAACCAAATCCTGAGAGATCTTCTGTGAGACTTTTTTCTCCTAGAAATGACTAAATAAAGACCGAAAGTAGATGAGTGTCAATAGACATGCTAATGCAGAAGTTGTGGGGGAGGGGGGTTCAACCCCTACATAAAGAACTAACTAAGAGAGGGAGAATTAGTCTCTCCCAGGGACTAGCCCCCTTGACCAGATATCCAATAGCAATCCTTGAGCCATACACATACAAAACACACACACACACACACACACAAAACAAAAACAAAAACAAACCCGGCAGATTATATTTATGTATTTATGCATATATGTTTTAACAATAGTAATCACAGGAAAAGAGACTACCAGTTTGGGAGTGATGGGGGACATGGAAGAGTTGGAGAGAGGGGACATAGGATGGTCTGGAGGAAAGGGCCAGGGAAAGGTGGTGTAATTATATTTTAATTTCAAGAGTTTTAAGACCAGACTCCCTCCTAAGTGAGTCTACGCTGGCAGTACTGATACCACGGATTTTGTAGCACAGTCTCATGTGGGAGGTATCGCTCTTCTCCTATTCAGGTGTCCACTGGGGACAAGCCTACAGTGACAGAGGTGATGGGTTGACCAAA
Source organism: Mastomys coucha (assembly GCF_008632895.1). NCBI lineage: Eukaryota > Metazoa > Chordata > Mammalia > Rodentia > Muridae > Mastomys > Mastomys coucha. The sequence goes on from NW_022196895.1 coordinate 62,833,632, forward strand.
GGAAATTGCTACCAGAGAAGCAGGTTTCCGCTGGGGCCATCTTCTAATAGATTCCACCGTTCAATAGAAAAGCAGAGATCTTTATTTGAAAAAAATATCCATTCACATAAAACATCACACTAAAAGGCTTTAAAAATTTGTCTGAGTTAATGTGGTAAAAAATTGGTAAAATTTAGTATCTGAATGTATTGAAATAATGAAAAAAATCTGTATAAGGGAAGGTGAAGATTAATTAAGAGACTTCAAGATGAATTGTTTACAATTTTTAAGAAATAATAAAAAAAAATAGCAAGGCTAAATGCTAGGATGATAAAAGACAGAGAAGTAAAAAGTCATATTTTTTCTTAAAATTGCCCTAAATTTTCCACCCAACAGCAGTAATTCATTGAAAATAGATGTTCTGCGCATACAAAGAGACTTGTGAAGACTATGAATACATTTTGACTTCTTTCTAGACAGAGGTTTTATACATAAAGTGTCTAGTCCTTCCTTATTCTACAAAAATAGCTTTAGAGTTGAGAGTTTTTCATTACTTTCTACCTTCCTCTGGTTTTATTCTTCTCTTTTATTTCACGAAAGAACAAAATAAAATGTGGGCATTTTCTCTTTATTTGAGTTGACAATAGGAAAGTTATTTGTGAATGTGCAGTAATTGGCAGATTCTAGTATCTGTGAAATGCTTCTGGTTTCTATTAACCGTAGCAGAGACTGACTTTCTGGTATGCCTGGGGCCAAAATGTCACTTTTAGATCACACTAAATCCCAGGAGATAAAACTACTTACTATTGTGCAGTACACCAACTGTGTATTCCTCCAAAGTCCTTTCAAATTCTGCTGTGATGGTCCCAAGGCAGTTTTTCATAAGTATTCCCAGTCTGGAGGGCAAAGAAATGTCATAGTTTTATCTTCATTATATTACCTTGTAATTCTCATCTGTTCCTTTGAAATTCAAAGGAACCCTTCTTAAATGTCTGTCAATGTTGTGTTTCCAATCTCTTTGATATCGTAGTTGAACTGCATTGTTACTTTAAAATAATGTTTATATTTATTTGTTGTGAGTCTCAGATAAAGTATTTTAATCATTTTTCATTCTGCTCCTCCAGTTACTTCCAGATTTTTCCCTACCTTCCTAACAACCCAACCTCATATATCCCCCCCTCAAATACACACATACACACACACAAACAGAGAAAAGAAAAGACTGCCATATTGAATCCAGTTTGTACTGGGCAACTACTCCTGGGTATGGGGCTTGCCCCGGAGTGTGGTCAGCATACCAGATGCAACTCCATCAAAGAAAAATGACTTGATGTCTCCCAGTAGCAATCAAATCCCAATAGCTCCACAGCTGAGGTGTGATTCTGTGCCTGCCTCCCCTTTCCATGCAGGGATTTTTGTGTAGCTTGGGTTTGTGTAGATTTTGTGCATGCTATCAGCATCTGTGAATACATATGTGTATCTACTCTGTAGTATCTGGAAAACAGTGTTTCTTTAACGTCATCTACCTGTAATCCTTACAATCACTGGGTTCCTTTTCTGCAAGGTTCCTTTTCTGAACCTTGATGAGGGATGAGATGCCGACGTCCAACTTAGGGCTGAACATTCCAGAATCTCTTATTCTCTCTATATCGGCCAGTTGTTGGTTTCTGTGTTAATTCTTATGTGCAAGAAGAAGCTATGAGTGTAGCAACATATTGCTAGGGATCTTTTTCCCTATCTTCATTTATCAGAATAGTTGTAGGTTTTCCCAACCAGGTCCCATGGTCTATCTAACCATGGTTTCTTAACCTCATTTACAGTATCAGGTATTGGCTGCATCTCATGAAGCAGGCCTTAAATCTAATAAGTGATTGGTTGCTCCCTCAACCTCCCTACCATTACTGTACAACTACACGTATCTTGCCAGGTAGCTCACAGGGTGGGGTTATATTGATGACTACTTCTGTCCTATGATAGCAGCCATGTACCTTCAGCTAGATTTTTTTCTATGTTCTGTGTTCTAAATGTGTGATGTCTTCAAAAATAGTGTTTTACCACCAACTTGTAGGGAGAAACCAATAGTATTGAGAATAGTCTATAATGTTTGGGGACTCATTGGCCAACAACCCCAAAGAGATAGCTCATTCAAAATGCTGGGGTTTATTTGGTACTATATGGAGTCTATCTGGCATCATATTCCCCCTCTAAAAGGTAACACTATTTTAATATATATGTGGAAGCTTCTACAATAGTAGGTTTCTGTGTAGCTTTTTAAATGATCTTTTGTGCTGATATTCCATTCCCACATTCCCTTCTCTACCCTGTACTTCTCTCCCCAAGCCCATTTAATCTTTCCT
>NW_022196895.1:62835977-62843404 GCF_008632895.1 Mastomys coucha
CCAGACACCATCTGCAGTACAGTTATTTTATAGGTCATTATGAATTATAGCAGCATAATTTTACTTTGGAAATTCCTCATGCTGCAAACTTTGAAAGAAAGATTTCAAATAAATTGAAATTGTTTTCGAAATGAAAAATAGATGATCAACCATCACACTTTTTAAAAGCACCTCATCTATTTTCCTATTTCATTATTGTTGTAGTTCTGCCTAAGAGCCAGGAAAAGCTGGCACCAATTTTCACAGGCAGATTCTTTTTGTGCATGAATGTGACACTGCTATAATTTCAGCTAGTGTGTGAGTGCCTCTGACGTCACATTCTACCAAACCACAGATATCTATAACTCAGGATGGAGATGTCTTTTCCTAGAAACCCACAGGACATGTATGCCCTGTCTCTCCAAGAATAGATTAGTAGGGTATTTCATTGAGAGCCAAAGACATAGAAGTCTGTACTTCCTATTCTCTAAATACTTACTAGTTTTCTGTTTCTGTAGTAAAACACCCTGACTAAAAGTAACTTTTGGAAGAAACAGTTTCTCTTGGCTTACAATTCCAGAGGAATACACAAGGGCTTATCATAGAGGCAAGCATGGTAGAGAGAGGCAAGCATGTTAGCAGAACCAGGAAGCAGAGAGCTCATGTGTCAAATGCAAACGGGAGGCAGCAAGAACAAGCTGAAAGTGGCATGAGGCTTTTAATCTCAGTCTTCCCCCAGTGATACACTTTCCTTAGCAAGGCTACACCATTGAAACCTCTCATGGAAACCTCTCTAAACATTGATACCAACTGGAGACCAAGTGTTCAAAAGCCTGAGACTATGGGGGACATTTTACATCCAAGCTGCTACAAAGTAAAAGTACACAGTTAACAAAGATTGTTTCTATATTTTTAAAGATTAATTAAAACTTAGACTATTTTTTAAAAGATAAACTTGTTATTTAAGAAAACATGCAAATTAAAAACATCACCCATGGAAATTAACCAGACCCAGAGTCAACAGATCTCAATGAGCATGTATACAGTTATCAAAGAGGCTATACAATTTAATTGTGTCTCTAGTTTTAGCTCTGTCCTGGGTTTTTATGATTTGAGTGGTGGTGACATGTATAAAAATATATGCCAAGGTAAAAGTGTAAAATCCAGTGTGAAGCTCCATAGTTTCAAAGCTGCTATTTTAACTGCATAAAGCTTTTCTGATAGCAAATAATTATCCAACCTCACTTCCTTCTAAGGCAGGCAAATAATAGCAATATTGCATATTCTAGGCTAAAAACCTTAATTAAGACTGCCATTTCTAAATGTGTCAAAAACAAGCATATTGCTAATATAAGTGGACCTTAGAAATAAACTTATTGGTAATTGATATGAGGCATAGTTTTGGACATCGTTAGTGAAGAATTTTCCAAAGAAAGTCTTATTTCACAATAAGACTCTTGACATTTTTTATTGCTTTGCATATCTGGGTTCCCTATTGTTATTCCACATCCTCATTTTTATCTCATTATCTCTAATCCTTTATTGTTTGCTCTTTCTTTTTTTTCTGAATCAGTCATAACACAGGCATAATGTATGATTTGCATTATTTTAATTTTGTTGTACACAAATGTGCAACTGAGATCTATTATCTATTTCATCGTGGCTAGATTATTCTTCAAGAAAGTGCTTAAAATTACCTTTTAAGGTATTTATATGAGAAAGACTTGACTTGTTTACATTTTGGTGGCCAGTATTCAATTAAAAGGGAGTTGTTGAACGACATAGAAACTGAAGCAGCAATATTTAGTGTAAAAGATGAGATTATAGGATCTAGTTGGAGGAAGACCTCTTTTTTGTTTAAAAAAATATTTATTTATTTTAGTGTTGGGTGAAGTGTACACATACCATGGCATGTGTGTGGACATCAGAGGACAACTTAAAGGACTCAACATGTGCCTTGTGGGGGGTCAAACTTAGGTTATTGAGCTTAGTAGCAAGTTCCTATACCTGCTGACCCATATTGCCACTTTCCCCATGCTTTTTAGAAATGGAGTCTCATATGACATAGTCCCTGATGGCCTAGAGCTCACTATGAAGCTTAGAAACTCATCATGTAGCTTAGGTTAAACTCATACTCACGGTAATCCATGCGATTCTGCATTTCTGGAATTACAGAAGTGAACAGCCATGCCCAGCTATAGACCTTCTGATCTACAGAAATAAAGATGTGAATAGTTAGAATTCACATAGTAATATGTAGATTTAGAGAGGAAGGGAAGATCTCAGCCTTCCTCGTTTCTGTTCTTTGTAGAGTAGGAAAGACTATTGAGTTAAAATTGGTTTGGACAGGAAAATATATACTGGCAGAAGAAAATCCATAAGGTTTTAAAGAGAAACTGAGGCACATTTGAAGGTCTCCTTGTGGTTGGTGATTATGAAGGTTTTGTAGATCAACCATTTCAAATATTCATTGTCTGCACTGCATCTGTGGAAAATCTGTAGTCAGTTGATGAAACTTGTACATATACAAATACTACAGAAGAGGCTGTAGGAATTCCCAGACATTCAATAAAGTAAGAGAACTTCATGGGGAGAAGGCGAACGTCAAACAAGCAGTAAAACTAAAGGATTTTGGAGTCTGAATCGTCGGAGTAACCAAACAGCATCAGGGAGAGGTTTCTGTGGCCTGTTTGGAAGACAGAAGTTGAATTATCCAGAGCCAGGCTGAGTCCATGACAGGCTACAAACTGGCAGTTTGGGTGACTAAGTCTAAGTTTCTGTTTCCCAGAACTGGAAAAGTCCAAAACAAGTCAATTCCAGGATAAAAAACAAAACAAAAAACAACAACAAAAAAAAAACATCCCTCACAGGTAACCAATCAGGAACTGCCCTGCTCTCTGGTCTGAACCAAGCCTAAGCCAGAAATAGTTAATCAGCAATGGTTCATTAAAGCCCCCCTACTCCCAGAGCCTTAACCAATCACAAAGGCATCTAGACCTGGTTATAGAGTCAATTAATCAGAGGAAAGGAAGGTGAAAGTCACCTGCTCCTGCCCTAACAGGCTTTAAATTGACCCTGCAAAGCACACATCTCTGTCTTCCATGAATTGTAGACCCCTGGATGCTGGCTCTCTGCAGAGTACATACTATTTGAGTCTGGTGATTCACTCTCTGGTGAATCACAGACCCTAACACTACACAGTAAAGAGGAAGAAAGGAAGCCTTTGAAGACGGGGACAATGCAGAGCAGAGAGGAAGGGTTCTCTGTGGGCATTTGCATTGGTGCTGAGTCATTCAAGGCAATGTCAAAATGTAGAAGAATGAAAACCTCCAGCCATCCTTTGCTTTTCAAAGGGATGAGGGGAAGTAGCCATTGGCATGGAGGATAATGACAAAGACTGGGAAGACAAATTGAATAGTGACCTTTTTAATTTTTTTTCCTTCATACGAAGAATATAGAAAAGTCCCTTTTAACAATTGTGTAATGATTTCTTTGCAGTTCAAAGAAAACAAAGAACACAGATCTTATCTTCAGATGCTAGTGTACGACTTGATCAAATTTTAAGAAACACTCTCTTCTAACATTTAATAAAAGCAAAGAAGCATATGAGATCATTTCAGAAAGATTAAGCATGTCATGGAGTTGCTGGTAATGGTACTGTATTTACCAACAGACAAGTAGATGGCTGTCAAGAATAATAATAAATAAAGTTCTCTGGAAGATAAATATGTTGCTAAGATCTTGTGCCCAAGATGGTTCAGTTTAGGTGTTAATTTATGGGATAGCCTAGTAATCATAATCCTAAACTAAGATTGGGTAAGAGTAGCTCTTTTTGTGCCAGATTTAAGAACAATGCTGTTTACTGGCTTGCTCCTCATGGTTTGCTGAGCTGGTCTCTCATAGCACCTGGGTCTACTGGCCCAGGGGTGGCAGCTTCCACAGTGAGCTGGCCCCTCCCACACCCATTATCAATCAAAATGTGGCACAGGCTTGCCCACAGGCCAATTTTATGGGGATATTTCCTCAATTGCCTGTTCCCAGATGAGCCAATGGCTTGTGTCAAGTTGATACAAGGAGCCAGTACATGTACCAAGAACACAAAGGACAAAAGAGGAAGGGAGAGGGAAGAGTCAAGCCCTAGGCTCTGCTTTTGTCTCTTCTTAGTCCTGACTCTGATGTCTTCAGAAGAGTTATCATGCCAGGCTTTAGGCTGTGATTGTCCCCAGGCCTTAGGCTGTGACTGTCTCCAAACTTGAGCTCTCTTTATAGGGAAGCAGAATTAAGAACAAGTATAAGGAGCCCAGTGGCTCCAGTTCCTCCAGGTCTGTCTGTGTCCTGAGCAGACCTTGGGTGCAAGCTCCACAGCCAGTCCCAAAACACCCAGAGGAAGCTCCACCAGGTGCTCTAACACACCCAGGATCAGAGGTGAGGAGACACAACATCTGTGCCAACACTGGGAATCACTGGGACCAGCAGGATCCAGGCACACAGTAACTCCACCAGCAGAGTGGCTCAGGTTCCTTCCAGTCTCTCTGGGCTGGTGTCCTGAGCAGACCTTGGGCACAAACTCTACAGCCAATCCCACAAAACCCAGAGGAATCTCCACTCCCAGGCGCTCTAACAAGCCCAGGATCACAGGATCACAGAGACAGCTTGACTCTGAGTAGTACTGACACAACCAGGATCACAGGAAGGACAGGCTTCAGTCAGATTTACCAAGGGCAGGTAGCACTAGAGATAACCAGATGGTACAGGGCAAGCATAAGAATATAAGCAACACAAACCAAGGCTACTTGGTATCATCAGAACCCAATTCTCCCACCATAGCAAGTCGTGGACACACCATCACACCAGAAACACAAGATTCAGATCAAAAATCACTTCTCATGATAATGATATAGGACTTTAAGAAAGATATAAATAGCACCCTCAAAGAAATACAGGAGAACACAGGTAAATAGCTAGAAGCCCTTCAAGAGAAAACACAAAAATCCCTTAAAGAACTACAGGAAAATACAATCAAACAGGTGAAGGAAATGAACAAAACCATCCAGAATCTAAAAGTGGAAATAGAAACAATAAAGAATCAGAGAGACAATCCTGGAGATACAAAACCAAGGAAAGAAATCAGGAGCCACAGATGAAAGCATCACCAACAGAATGCAAGAGATAGAAGAGAGAATCTCAGGAGCAGAAGGCACCATAGAAAACATTGACATAACAGTCAAAGAAAATGCAAAAAGCAAAAAGCTCCTAACCCAAAACATCCAGGAAATCCAGGACGCAATGAGAAGACCAAACCTAAGGATAATAGGTATAGAAGAGAGTGAAGACTCCCAATGTAATGGGCCAGTAAATATCTTCAACAAAATTATAGGAGAAAACTTCCCTAACCTAAAGAAAGAGATGCCCATAATCATACAAGAAGCCTACAGAACTCCAAATAGACTGGACCAGAAAAGAAATTCTTCCCATCACATAATAATCAAAACACCAAATGCACTAAACAAAGAAAGAATTTTAAAAGCAGTAAGGGGGAAAAGGCAAGTAACATAGAAAGGCAGGCCTATCAGAATTATACCAGATTTCTCACCAGAGACTATGAAAGCTAGAAGATCCTGGACAGATCTCATACAGACCCTAAGAGAACACAAATGCCAGCCCAGACTACTATACCCAGCAAAACTCTCAATTACCATAGATGGAGAAAACAAGATATTCCATGACAAAACAAAATTTACACAAAATCTTTTCACAAATCCAGCCCTACAAAGGATAATAGATGGAAAGCATCAACATAAGGAGCAAAACTACACCCTAGAAGAAGCAAGAAAGTAATCTTTCAAGAAACCCACACAAACCTAATTCTACCTCTTACAACAAAAACAACAGGAAATAACAATTACTTTTTCTTAATATCTTAATATGAAAATTATTACCAACATATCCTAATCAATTGAAATCCAAAAATATGAGGAATTAGAAATTTGTTGACTGTCATCTAATGGTCTCTCTAATTTGGTACTTGGAGAAATACGTTCAATATTGTACAATCCATATACACTTTCAGCTTGTTTGTACGTGACAGTATCTTGCTGTGTACCACATAATCGTCTTGAAATCTTGCTTCTCTTATCTCAGCCTCTCTATTAGTAGTATTGTTTATTTCATGTTTTTACACTATACTATGGTTTTCAGAACAGCTTACATATTTCAAAAGTATTTATACAGCCAAAAGAGATGTAGACAATTAAATTGGGAGGTGGCTTGTAAGAGAACAACAAAGAGTGAGACTGAATGCTTTGCTTGATGTTTGTAACTATTATATCAAGTTTGAAGAAGAGGATTTTATAAGTTACTCTTTCTCTGAGATGAATGCTTTTCCAAATTATCACAGCCACTGAACCAGATTCTTACACTCACCTAATGTCTGTGCCACCCTCCAAGCAGAACCATTGTTCATTAAAACAGTTGGTGAAAGACTTTATGGATAGAGCATCTTAATACACACACCATTTCTTAAATGAATGTAGCCTGTTCTCTGTGGGCTGAAAATAAAGTCACTCACTCAAGTCAAATAGTTTTGGCCATAGCAGAAAGTCTGTATCCAAAAATTGTGGCTACAATTCATTCCTTGACCCAACAGAACTGTCAACTTTCAGCTTACCATGGAGGTAAAATCCTTTGGTGATGTGAGGGTCATTGAAGTACAGCCTTATTACAATGAAATCCAAGGTCTAAAAATTGTTCTTATTTTGGGCTTGTACCACAGTAAGAGCCAGATTTTAAGATCTACTAAATACAAAACAAACAAACAAACAAACAAAAAGACTTTATATATTTATGTTCATTTAAGAAAATACTAGTAGTGATGTATTATTTTAAAATATACAGTTAATATGCTTGGAGTTATTTAAAATTTATATGGAGAAAACATGTATTTTCATTATTGCTATAGACAGACATCTACATAACACTGTTAAATTGATTGTTGTTTTATATCAAATAACTTTTATAATACTCTTATTTTTATAATATTTTATACATTTTAAAGAATATGACAAAAAGGTATTGTAGGTATTAAAAGGGGAGTCTCTGGGAGGAGTTAAGGTACAAAAGGGAAACAAGAATGTGATTTACTTCTATTTACTTAAAATATGTTTTTAAATGTTAACAAATTCAGATTAATTGAAATCATGTATCTTTTCTCATCATAATGCTATAAAACTTAAATCAATTTTAAAAAAGTAAAATATATATATATATGGTGAAAACAGAAGGATATGAGTCCAAGACAAAATGTTGTATAAATCTCCATATCTCTTGAATATAATACTGTGAAAACAGGTGTATATAAATGCTTTTCAGTATTATATAAGATAACTAATGCAAATTGTAAATAGAATAACTTTTTTCCTTGTTTTTCTTTTTCTTTTTCTTTTCTTTTC
>NW_022196895.1:62843414-62857941 GCF_008632895.1 Mastomys coucha
GTGTTTCTCTGTGTAGCCCTGGCTGTCCTGGAACTCACTCTGTAGACCAGGCCGTCCTTGAACTCAGAAATCCACCTGCCTCTGCCTCCCAAGTGCTGGGATTAAAGGCGTGTGCCACCACTGCCTGGCTCCTTATTTTTCTTAACTGTGTTATTTAGACATATATGGGATTAGTAAAGTCATTTAAATGAAAAAAAGAACAAGTATAACATCTTTGTGTTTTCTTTCTGTTTCTGCCATTGATTGCCTTTTGTTTTGATAACACAAGTGAGTGGAGAAACATTTTTTTGTCATTCTCCAAAAGTCTTCTTAAGGTTATTTCTTCTCAATGAGAAGCAAAATTATGTTTTCAGCTTCTAAGAACAAAACTATTAATACTGTTAATCAAATTTTCAATGGATTTATAAACAATTGTGGAACATTTTTACTTGTACGAGTTATTTTAATATTTCTTTTTTTACTTTTAGTAAAATTAGATATTGAGTTTTGTATGTGAATTGATCACTAGATAATTAATATGTTGTACGATGGACTAAATTTTTGTTATATTTTGAATTTTCACTAGTATTTAATAAAAATCCAATAATCTTTTTGTATTTTGATGTAGGCAATATGTAAAAGATGATAATTTCTACATCTTTTTATTATATAGAGAGCTATTTATTTACTTATTTTGCCCTGGCTGGAATACCAGTTAAATGCTAAAGAGGAGTGTCAGAGGAAATCATTTGTACTTGATTCTTGGTTTTATAGGATTACTTTTTTTAAAGTGTATGTCTGCATCTTAATTTTTTTCACTGTAAAAAGATTATAGTAGTAGTTCCTCATAGATGCAATTGTATAAAAATTATATAAAATAAGGATAGACATTGATAAGACTTGTATCTTATGCCCTACTGCAACTTTAAGCTGTAAAGGTGTCTCTAACCAAGCTCCCAGGAGACCAAACTCACAAAGATCACAACCCTGAAGATGGATCCCAGTGAGTGAAGATTCTGTGCTTGGTGGTTGTATAGCAGTTTTCTCTCATTTGAAACATTTCTTCTTAGTGAGGAGAGAGGCTCATAAGAAACAGGAAGCAACAAAATATACAAGTCCCAAGAAGCTGGTATTTCTCAGAGTCACAAAGCTCTTCCCAAAAACTACAGAAGGCGGCCACTTCAGGGTCCACATCCTCAGCTGCTAGAAGTCTCAGCTAGAGTCACCCGCATAGACTCCCAGGATCCTCCCCAGTCCCAGATCTCCTGCTAGTCCCAGAGATGCTCCCCACCAATTTCTGTTCTCTCTCCCATCCCTCTCCCACCCTCCTCTCCCCACATCTGATCCCCATCCCCATTCCCCTCCTCACTCCCTTTCCCACCCAGTTCCCTCCATCCATCCACAATACAATGTCTATTGTATTTTCCCTTCTTAGTGAGATTCACATATCCTCCCTTGGGCCCTCCTAATTACTTAGTTTATTTGGGTCTGTGGATTGTAGCACAGTTCTTCTGTACTTCATGGCTAATGTCCACTTATAGTGAGTATAGACCAGGCATGTCCTTTTGGGTCCAGGTTACCTCACTCGGGATAATGTTTTCTGGTCCCATCCATTTGCCTACAAATTCATGATGTGTTTGTTTTTATAATAGCTGAGTAGTATCCCATTGTGTAGGTGCACCATATTTTATGTATTCTTCAGTTGAGGGACATCCAGTTTTGGGCTATTATGAATAAAGCTGCTATGAACATAGTTGAACAAGTGTCTTTGATGTAGTGGGACATCTTTTGGGTATATGCCCAGGAATGGTATAGCTAGGTATTGGGGTAGACATATTCCCAGTTTTCTGAGAATACACCAAGTTGATTTCCAAAGTGGTGTACAAGTTTGGACTCCCACTAGCAATAGAAGAGTGCTCCCCTTGCTCCGCATCCTTGCCAGCATGTGCTGTCCCTTAAGTTTTTTATTCTAGCCATTCTCATGGATGGCTAGAACTTCAAGTCTCTGAAGAAAAAAAATTGAAGAAGATATCAGAAGATGAAAAGATCTCCCATGTTCATGGATTGGTAAGATTAGATAGTAAAAATAGCTATCTTATCAAAAGCAATATCAGACTTAATGCAATTCTTGTCAAAATTCCAACACAATCATTTACAGACCTTGAAAGAGCAATAATCATCTTCACATGGAAAAACAAAAAACCAGGATAGCAAAAACAACCCTGTACAAATTTCAATTTATACTACAGAGCAATAGTAATAAAAACAGCATTGTATTGGTATAAAAGTCGACAGTTTGATCAATGGAATTGAATCAAAGACCCAGAAAAGAGCCCACATACCTCAGACTATTAATTTTTTACAAAGAAATCAAAACCATATAAAGGAAAAAAAAAAGAAAACACTTTCAACAACAAATGATGCTGGACTAACTGAATGTGTACATGTAAAAAAATGCATATAGATCCATAATTATGGCCCTTCACAAAACTCAAGTCCAAGTAGAACAAAGGCCTCAACATAAAACTGGACACACTAAATCTAATAGAAGAGAAAGTAGGAAATAGCTTTGAAGACATTGGCACAGGTGAGAAATTCCTGAAGAGAACACCCATAGCTCAGGCTCTAAGATCAACAATTAGTCAGTGAGACCTCATGAAACTGAAAAGCTTCTGCAAGGTTAAGGACACCATCAATAGGACAAAATGGCAGCCTACAGAATGGGAAAGATCTTTACCAACCCTATACCCAACAGAGGACTAATATCCCAAATACATAAAGAACTCAAGAAGATAGACACCAACAAACCAAATAACCCAATTAAAAATGGAGTACAGAGTTAAACAGAAAATTCTCAGCAGGGAAATCTCAAATGGCAGAGAAGGACTTAAAGAAATGCTCAAGATTCCATCTTATACCCATCACAGTGGCTAGAAAGTAAATTTTATGAGAAGCCTGCTAAAGCAAAGCATTCTGAAGGTACAGAGTGTTGACCTACAACTCATACCTTGGTTTTTTTTAATTTCCACCATGTTCATGTTTCCTAGATTATATACATAAGTTGTTTCTTGTGTACTTATAAGAACAGAGCTTGCCTATTTCAAAAAGTCTCAGTCCCAAAAGAAGGCATAATTCCAAAATGACTAAGAACTATTACAACAAAGCAAGAAAAGCTTCTAAATAAAGGAAGAGCAGAAATGCTGACAGTTCTTAACTGCAAGTGTCAGCAACCATCAGCTGTCAGCTGACTTGTATGCTGGGTACTTGAGATCAATGCTATTGTCAAATACATAACATCTGACAGGAAAAGAAAAGAAGACAGTTCATATTCCCTGCACGTGAAGTGTACATGACTGGAGATGATCAGCGTTAAATTGTATGCACAGTTATAAATGAAAGTTTGACATCCCAGGAGAATAACATCTTTCTGTTCTACTCAATTGATCTATACATCTCAGAAAACTATTTCTTAGTTTAAAATTACTTTACCCGGTTTCTGTTCCGGCTGTCTGCCCCTATAAAATAGAAGTGTATAATTCTGAAGTTAAAAACTAGTATCTACAAAATAACTGGTATTCATAAAAAATATTTACAAACTGAGTCAAATCATTTCATAAAAAAGAAAAAAGAAACTATAATAAAATAGGGATGAGAGCAAAGATATTTTGTGATTAGAGCGAAATTGAATTTTTCTTCCTCTAATATCAATAAAAATCAGCAAATTGATGATGTCTCAGTTTGCACAAGCCCTAGATAATGATGGTTCTCTACTCTCTTTCCTGATTCCTTCCTCTGCTAGGAAAAGTTGACCCGATTTATTTAAATGTCTTCAGAAAATTAAAGATCATATGAGTTTGCCATCATATTATGCTCATGTTTCCTTTAAGACTCAAGACCTGTATGTTCATGAATCAGTAACTTCAAGAGAATAAGTCTTAACATAATGGCAACTTAAACACCTTTTAGTTGTATAAATTTTAAGGAATACATTCACCTTTAAGCCTGATTTAATGCTTTATTCAAGAAATATTTATTGATAAGTTCCCCTAAATTGTTATAAACAAGAGACACTGTTGAATGCTAGACAGAAATTAATAGTAGGTACCAGGACCATTAAGGTGGCAGCGGCAGCGAGAGAGCTGACCACACAAGCCTGACAGCGGAGTTCGAACACTGGGGATTCATGTAAAGCTGGAAGGAGAACTAACACCACAAATAGTTCTCTGATCCCTTCCCCAAATGCTGTGGTGTGTGTTCACCCACACAGTGATATACAAAGTCGGGGGGGAGGCGAGGGGAGGAACCCCTTTGCTTCCCAAGGACGTGACGCAAAATAGCTGCTTCCTTCCTATATAGTCATTGTACCCAGCAATGTGACATGGAAATTCTAAAGTATCTACTAATGAATGGGAAAAACACAGTCCCTATTGAACTTACCAATCAAGCTGAGCTGAAGCAAGTTTCTACTAAAAAAAATCAGATTGAGAAAAGGAAATGTTATTCGAAGGAAACATGGCTTATTCAATACTTTACAGTAATTTTTTGTTTCCTTCCATGAGCCTTACACACTCAAGCTTTTACACCAATGAAGAAAAGTATAGAATTCTCTGCTATGTCATTGCGTGTGAGGACTGAAATAGTGATATCATTCATGTGTATCCCAGAAAGAAGAGGAATCCTGGTGACATCCCAAGTTGTAAAAATAAATTAGAAAGGGTAGGCAAGACATTCTCACTATCGGTATTCATACACAACACCAAATCTTTTTTCCCCAGAGATATTTCTCTATGTTAGTATTTCTAAGTATTGTCATATCAAAATGTAATAGTGCTGCTATGTCTATAAATGTTATAAATTATTAGTCCTAATAGATCACTCATTTGCTTTATAAACTTTCTATTTCTCTTTAGATCTTCTATAGCATCTATATATTTTTCAACCTCCAGACGCTAGTCCATCCCTGAATAATAGAAATTTAGAAGTCCTTGCATTTCTTCCTTATGTTGAAAATGATAATATGTAGCGTTTCACCATTAATATGATACATGTTCACATGTTTTGTAGTGTCTTTCCAACTTGCTCCTGCTAGAAAAGCCCTCTAGTTTTATCTAGCCCTCCAATTATTTTAAATTAGAAAGTCCTTGAAGTTTCTTTCTTACTTTGAAAGTAATAATGTTATAATTCTGGCTTTTTCCTCTATGTCCATGCTTTGCAGTGAGCCAATATTTAATATCACATTATTTTAATCATACGTGCATGTATCATGGTGCCTCTGTGTAGGTGAGGGAACAACCTGTGGTAAGTGGTTCTCTTCTTGAACTATGTGGGTCCCAGGGATTGAACTCAGGTCATCAGCCTTAGAAGCTAACACTGTTATGTGCAGAGCTATCTTTCTGGCCCTAATTTATTTTAAATAGTGAACCTTTCTTTCACTACTCTTATCCTATTTTCTGTTTTCTGTTTGAAATCTTTGTGTTTGCTTTTATAAGTAAAGTGAATGACCAATTATTTTTTATAGTACTTTGACTCTGGACATTTCATAAAGGTCCCAGTGTGTTTTCTAAAAAAAAAAAAAAAAAATCATTGCTATTCTCATTTCAATTCTCTGCATTGGACTTTCTTAGATAAAGGTTATATTGTATCTGAGTTTCCATAACAAGTGTGTCTTATAAAATTTTCTGAGTATAGGGGCTTAACTGAGTTTGTAATTTGACTTGGTAAGCTATTCATTTCTAAAAGTTCAATTGGGCTTCTTTCAACGTGTCTGTCTTGTTACTGAGTTGTCTTCCTCATCCATAATTGCCTTCCTTAGGTCAGAAGGTGCTTTGTATTCTCCTTGAATTCATTGAGAAATTTGTTTTATCCTCTTTCACCTTGTTAAAGTGCCTTACAGCTATTACTTTTAACTGTCTGGTTTACTGCCCTTGGAATTTATTCCCGTGCAATTGGTGCCCTTTAAAGGGATCCTCACCTTTGATTTCCTGGTATTTTGTACCAGTCCTTGTGCACCTGGAATTATTTTGTCAGTTTCATTTTTTCTGCTTTATTTAGTAGAACTATTTGTGATATAGAAATAGACTGTAGTGAGGTTGCAGTATCCCTCATAGATTAATGGTATAGTTCAGTAGCTAAGCAAACAGTCCACATGCTGCTAGACCCAATCTTCAACACCGCTCTGACAGTAGAATACTAACTATCCACCAACCACAGCTTACAGAGACATCCACTATGAAAATACCATTATAGTTAAAAACAGCTATCCTTTAAATGTCAGTCATTATTAAAGGGTAAGGAAACAAAGTCAGTTCGCTGTGCACTAAGATATTGGACACTAAAGTTAGGAAAGGAAAAAAATAGGCTATATTAGATTAAATAAGAAAAAAGTCATGGAGGCCAACCAAGGTCTGCATATGGTGGAGACTGATTGTTCTGACAGCGCGTGTATAGTGGAGGATTGCAAATTCGATCATCAATGGGAGGAGAGGACCTCGGCCCTGTGAAGGTTCTGTGCCCCAGTGTGGGGGAATGCCAGGGCCAATAAGTGGGAGAGGATTGGGTGGCAGGTATGGGGAGGGGGGAGGCAACAGGGGTTTGTTTCTGTTGTTTTTGTTTGTTTGTTTGTTTTTTAGAGGGGAAACTGGGAAGTGAGAAATTTACATGTAAATAAAGAAAATATCTAATAAAAAAACTGGAAAAAATAAAATAAAGAAAAAAACAGATAATAAAAAAAAGTCATGGAGGAAAACGCAGATGTGGAGGGGCAGGCTTCAAAATTGTTAGGATCCACAGAAAACTGGAAAGTTCTACAGTTCGGTTCAGGGAGAAAAGAGGACGAGACGGGGGAGAAAGAAAGAGGCGGTGACGTATGAACCGAGGGAAAGTCTATGGGTTGAGTGTGTGAAGAGCAGAGACCACATGGGGAAATGGATGCAGAAGAGCATTAAGCAACATAAGAAACAAAGCAAGGCAATGAATAGACGTTCATGGAATGTCAAAGAGAGTAAAAATAAAACAGAAACCCTTACAGCAGGCACTGCCTTCTTTGGCATCTGGGTGTTTTGAATTACTCCCCTCTTTTAACAGTCTCACGTAGTGAACTGCACCTATGAAGGAAGTGCAGTCTGTCACTCTTCTTCAAATTTGAACAAGTAGGGGGCTAGCGAGATGGCTCAGCGGGTAAGAGCACTGACTCTTCCTCCGAAGGTCCTGAGTTCGGATCCCAGCAACCACATGGTGATCTCACAACCACCCGTAATGAGATCTGACACACTCTTCTGGTGCGTCTGAAGACAGCCATAGTGAATTACTCCGGAGCGAGAGGGGCCGGAGCGAGAGGGGCCGGAGCGAGCGGGCCGGCAGAGGTCTGAGTTCAATTCCCAGCAGCCACACACATGATAGCTCACATCCATCTGTACAGCTATAGTGTACACATAAAATAAAATAAATCTTTTTTTAAAAAAAAAAAATTGGACAAGTAGATTTAAGTAGATTTGTGAGTAGGCAGGGTCCCAGTGAAATCCAAACTATCCTTTGGATTGCATCTCTGTAGTCCTGGGTGTGGAATGGTGGTTTTCGATAGCTCCCACTCACGGCTGTCCCCACATTTGCTGAATGTCCACACTTCCTTGCTTGGGGTTCTAAACTCAAGGCTCTGTGAGGCACATCCATCCACACTCCTGCTTGCCTCTTACAGCAGAGCTATGGCTGCCTCAGTCGGCATGAGCCGCCTGGAGTGTTTTCATAGTTCCAGAGCAGGCGTGTTCACATGTGGTGATTACGTGTTCTGGTGTGACTGCCCTAAGTTCGGCGGCATACTTCCCAGGTCATAGCTGTAACATACCTAGGGGATCGTAGACTGCTTCTTCCCCACTGGCAGTCCCTTATCTCCAAAGCCTGTGCTGACTCCACACCTCGCTGTCTGTGGTGTTGCACCCCGGTAGCCCTGTCTTTTTCTACCTCTCTTTAGTTCACTGTTCCAACACCACGGTTGTGAGTAGGAGAGAGGAAGCACCTTCTGGAAGCTTCTACTGACCTTACACAGATCTGCGCGGTACAGCTGACCACAGGCTTCTCTGTGGAGATCTCATCTGGTGCAGTGCTTTCATTCGCAGCTTCATTCGTACCTTTGCAGGACAAGAGACTAGTGTTTATCATCCCAACCGAAGGGTGATCTAGCCTCTCAACCTACCCAAAAGCTTTCTGATGGTTTTATATTTTCGAGTGAGATTTTCAGTTACAGACTTTTGAAGAGTTCAATTAAAGTTCTGTTTGACTTATTTTTTTCCCTTTTATTGAAAATAGATTCTTTCCCTTCATATAATAAAATATCCTGGTTACAAGTTTCCCCTCCTACTTCTCCTCCTAGCTCCTTCCTACCTCCCCTCCCACCCAGGTCCACTCATTTTCTGTCTCTCATTAGAAAACAAGCAGAATCCTGAGGGACAATAATAAAATTTAATAAGATAAAACAAAAACTAACATATTGGAATTGGAGAAGACAAATGAACAGATGGAAGAGAGCCCAAGAGAAGGCACCAGAAACAGACTCACTTGTTGGCACCCTCTGGAGTCTTATAAAAACACTGCTCTGGAAGCCATACTATACAAGCAAAAGCCCTATTACAGACCCATGCAGGCTCTGTGCATGCTGCCTCAGTCCCTGGGAATTCGTATGTGTTTTGATCATGTTGATGTAGAGAGCCTTGACTCCCTGGTGTCCTTCATCCTCTCCGGTTCTTACATTCTTTCTGCCTCTTCTTCCACAGGGCTTCCTGAGCCCTAAGGGAAGAGATTGGATGGAGACATCCCATTTAGGGCTGAGTGTTTCAAAGTCCCTCACTCTCTACATAGCGTCTGACTGTACGTCTCTGTATGTCTTTGATCCTATCTGCTACAAGAGGAAACTTCTCTCACGATGTGAGTTTAGCAGAGTGCCATTAGGACTCGTTCTGTTGCTATTTTTAGCAGTTTGATTGTTTGTTTTATTTTGTTTTGTCTTAGAACAGTGGTGTTTGGTGTTCCCTGAGTCTCTGGGCTATCTAGTCTCTGGTTCTTGTTCACTCAAGTCTGTTTGGTTCCATCTCATGGAGTGGGCCTTAAGTCAAATCAAAACTTCTTATATTTTTGGTTGTGAGCCTAGCCTTCAATGACTGAGCCATCTCTCCAGCCCCAGATAATTTCTTAAAAGCTGAATTTTTAGTTTTTCTTGGGGGTGATGGTAGAATTTTATTATAGATTTAATTTTCCTCTCCACCTATCACAGAATGACCTATCTGTGAGTCCCATCTACTTTCTTGTGTAATATGATCTGCTTTGACTGAATATAGATTCTTGTCCCTCCTGACCCTCAGAAGTTGTTATTGTCACCAGGAGTAAGTGCTATTATCTTCAGCTCTCTGCCTACACAGCTCTCCGGTTCTCTGACCCACAGGTTCAAGCTGCTTGCTCACTCTGAACTCCTTGAACTCTGGATTCTGTTTCTTTGATTCATCAAAACCACCAAGCTCTGTTTCTTTCCATCTGGCTGTTTAGAAACTGCTCCGGGACACTATGTGTCTATTATCACAATCCCACCCATCTGTTGTCCAAGGTCTCAAAGCATTGTTTTATAGATTCTAATATCCCAGTTCTATTAATTATTCATATGCAGAAACAAAACACTTTCATGATTTTAGCCCGAACTTTAAAAAAAAAATCTTGGAAGGACTCAAAATACTTGGACAGATAAAATGTCCAAAGACTTTATCTTCATTTTTCTTCTTTTGAAGCACAGAAGGTTCAGAACTGAACTCAATTTCTATTAACCCCTCACTATTGTATAGCTTTGGCACCGCTCAGATAGTACACCCTGTAACATCGGGACTTCTGTGACTTCTCTCCACTTCCCTGATGTGTGTGTTGTTCTCCGTCCAATACAACTTGCTTTCCACCTCTTCCCTTTGTCCTGTGGAAGGCAGCTCCTGTGACAAGGAGCTTTCCTCAATAGACGCAATCTAAACTCGATCTGTCCTCCCTTGTGTAGATGTCCTGTCTCCTCCTCAGCAAGTGACTAAAGCTCTCCAGGAAGTCCCAGGGTCCTTCCTGCCTCCCATGTACAGGTGCAGTTTCAATTCTGATTCTGAGGCAGTTTCTGTCCTCATTCTTATTCTGGAAGGATTTTTACTTTTTCCATTTCCCATCTCATCTTGCCTTCTGTAAAACCTCTGTTAGTATTGTATCTGCTTCGGTTACTTTATCCAGAATTTATGTATCTTTTTATCTGTGGGTATATGTGTATATATCTGCAGGATGCATGCATACTGTGGTGCAATATTACATATTGGCTAGTGTGCTGTGACCACACTAGACCTCACTGCCTTATTTTGTAAAGATAGTGGAATTATAACTGCTTATACTGCCTTATCTTTCAGTTCTGATATTGTGTCTTTCTATGATTTTTAAATTGGTGTATTCAAGATGACTTTGATGATAATGTATCAATGAGTACAGGTATGAAGCCACTATGGAATGGAATATCTAAGTTTTTATATATATGTGTGTGTGTATGTGTGTGTGTATGTGTGTGTGTGTGTATGTGTGTGTGTGTGTGTGTGTGTGTATGTGTGTGTATGTGTATTCTCCTCACCTCCTCTAGGTGCCCAAGCAGTGTCTGTGCCTCTGATCTTCTCCTCAGCTGATTGATTTTTTATGCCTTTCCCTTTTGCCTCTCAAGACAACTCGTGACTGGCTTATGAACTTGCCTTCTCACCTCACAGGTCCCTCAGCAGTACATACACCATGAGGGACATGAGGATACCACAAGACCTCCGCATTTGAATCTGGCCAGGCCCCAGATCAGCCATCTCTCAGGGTGCTGTGCGTGTACCCACCTGACCTATGAACCCCGCACCTACCCAACAAACATGGGCTTGTTTGCAAAGCAGTGTAAGCCCTGAGAGCTCCATTGCCCTTCCTTAGAACCCAGGTTCTGGCAGCCAGGGATAGGCAAACCTGCGGCCTATGGCCTCACTAGAGCAAGAGGCCAGGCAATGGAGCCGGTTCAGACGGGCCCTCAGATGGCCTGTTTGTGGGCTCTCTCTCTGGGTGTTCAGGTACTGTATTTAGTGTAAACACTTTATATTGTTGATTAAATATTTCACTTACCTAAGTCGGGCAGAATCGGCTTCCATGTTTGACTAAGATGCCAATAAATGAGGGAGAGAAGACTGCTCTAGAGTCTCCCAGAGAAGCCAGGGTCAGCCAGAGAAGCCGGGGTGTCCGAGTAAGAATGTGGAAAAGAAATGTGAGGGATTTTTATGTGTTTCTAGTTTAGAGATAAGGCTGGACTTAACAAAGCTTTATAGAACTTTAAATTCTCAAAAAAAATACATATATATATATAATACATATATATATATAATACATATATACACACACATACATAGAAATCTATGCATATACATACATTTATAAAATGTGGGAAATTATTTGATATTGATCTAAAACATAGCTGGACACTACACAGACAGTAATTAGACACTTGTCGGTCACAGAGAAACAAATGTCAAGTGTCCGGGAAAACAAACCTTAAAGTCCTACATTAAACATGTAAATTCTTAATAAAAATCAAATAATTTAAAAACCCATTAATAAGTCATTCAGGTGTGAGAAAAATAATATTTATAATTGCGCAAAGCCCCGAAACAGAAATGAAGCAATTGGCAGCAACTGTGGCAGTGGGTGTTTTTAGAGACAAGATAAGGCATCCTTCCCAGATGCACTCTCTCACTGGAAGAGAAAGATCATTCTGCGGGCTCAGGGAAACAAACCTTATGGAATAACAGAGTTTCTTATCTCCAGCCACAGCTTGTGAGGCTGCAAAGTCTAGAATTCCAGCCCTGGTTGGTCCTGAATTGTAAGGTTGATGTGCGTTTAACCTTATGATACAGTGAGGAGAATGAAAACGATGCTCTGCTCCGAAGCTGAGGTTACCAAGCTCCCTGCACTTGGTAAAAAACAAACAAACAAACAAACATATAAAAAAATAAACAAAGAAAAAAGACAAATCACAGGCCACAAGGCATCGCCTGGAAGGGCTTGCTTATAATAAGGAAGCCCAGTGCCATATATTCCTTTTCTTTTCTTTTTTTTTTTATGGTGAAAAAAAAAGTATATATTTAGAATTAGCCATCTGGACTCAGTTTAGATGATCCCAATATTGTTGGCAACATCTAGAGCATCATAACTAGGAGCCAAGCGAACATATGCCTTCTTCTCTCCATCGGGCCTTATCAGAGTATTGACTTTGGCCACATAAAAGTCATAGAGTTCCTTCACGGCCTGTTTGATCTGGTGCTTGTTGGCCTTGACGTCCACAATGAACACAAGCGTGTTGTTATCCTCTATTTTCTTCATTGCTGACTCGGTGGTCAGTGGGAATTTGATGATAGCATAGTGGCCAAGCTTGTTTCTCCTGGCGCACTCTTTCCAGGATATTTTGGCTGCCTCCGGAGCCACAGGGTCTTGGGCCGCCAGAAGATAGGTGCCCTTCGGATCTTACTCTTTTTGTGGCTGTGGACGCCTTTCGGCACTGCCTTCTTAGCTTTCAAGGCCTTCGCTTTGGCTTGGCTTTGGGAAGGGCAGGCGCTTCCTTCTTCGCTTTCGGCGCCATCTTGGCGAAAAGGTCTATTTGTTTTCTTAAGCATGCTTCCTACATCAGAGTAAGATTTTAGCTTCCACACTTGTCAGAAACAGGTGATGTTGGGTTCGCAAATGGATAGGGGGTGAGAGGACACAGCTAAGGCAGCACACAAAGCACAGGAGAACTCTCCTTGCTGCTTTATGCTGGTTTATTGTAGAAACCAAAACATGATGCCCGTGTGGAACAGGAACCAAAACCTCACCCTTGGGACTGATAAAATGGCACAGGGAATAGAGGAGCTTGCACACAGACCCGAGGACATGAGTTTCACCCCTGGATCCCTCAAGATGGCAGGATAAACTGATTCCTAAGAACTGCACTAGAGAGTCAACAGCAAACCCAAGCACAATCCCACCAAAGCTCACTCCCTCCTCACTCCAAGGAACCAATGAGTTTAGGAGGCTTCCTTACAGAGCTTAGGCGAGTGGCTCCTTTCAGGGGTGTGGATATTCCCCCTCTCTAACAACCCACACCTGGGAAGCCTTTGTTCAGCATGGGTAAGGGCTTCCCTGTAGCCACGTAGAGGAAACACACACACACACACACACACTCGTGATCTCCACCTGCATATACTCTAGCCCATCCCTCAGGCCAGGTACAATTAAGGAAGAGTTGCCTACAACAGAGCAGCTGGGTACTCAGATGAGGACCTCAGAGTGCTCCCCAACCCTCCATGAGAGGTATAAACATCATCAAGCCCTGCTGAGATAATTCTTTTGCAAGGAGGTGCATCTGAACTCCCCCAAATGGCAGTTATGTGGCTCGGAGAACGGTCATTCACAACAGCGGGTGTTTTTAACCACTGGAAAAAGTTTTTAAGTTATCTAG
Organism: Mastomys coucha; assembly: GCF_008632895.1. Taxonomy (NCBI): domain Eukaryota; kingdom Metazoa; phylum Chordata; class Mammalia; order Rodentia; family Muridae; genus Mastomys; species Mastomys coucha. The sequence goes on from NW_022196895.1 coordinate 62,856,901, forward strand.
AGACAAGTTGTAATGAGTTCAGGACACACAAAGACAGAACTATCTCTTGAAATGTTTTCAGTCGATACTTAAGTTCCTGAAGTAACACAGGAAGTCAGTCTAAAAGAAAAGGTATATTCTACAAATGTATCAGTTAACACTACAACTACCTTTCTCCTCCCTACCCGCTGATATCTGCTGCCTCGTGTGTGAGGAGTCTCATTTCAGACCTTTCATAATTATTACACACATCTAAATTTTCACACAGAAATCATTTGTCTCAGGTGCCAGTTACAGTATTATTTTATATGCACAAAATAAAATCAGCTCAGCAGTTAGGAACAATTACTGCTCCTACAAAGGACGAGAGTTAGACTTCCAGCACCCAAGACATACAAATTACCTCTAGGTGAAAACTGGCTCACGACCCTCTTAGCTCCAGCTCCAGGGGATCCAATAGCTTCGTCAAGCATCTCCTGACATGTACACTCAGTTGTAGTCACATATATGACATTCACATACAGAGACACCCACATACACACGTAAGAACAAGTTGTAATCTATGTAGTGTGTTTTAAATAAATAGTATCACATTTTAGGTATTACTTGGTTTGTTTGCAGGGGGATTTGGGAGGTCAAAGTCATCAGATTCATGATCAGATCAAAAGATCAAGGATAGCCAGCGCTACATGAGTCCCTGTCTCAAAAAAAAAAAAAAAAAAAAAAAAAAAAAAAAAAAAAAAAAAAAAAAAAAAAAAGCAACCTTCTAGCAGAGTAGTCTTTGATGTGGGATCATCTCTGTTCTTTGGAGAGTAAAGCAAATGTAATTACTGCTTATGATTTAAGGGAGGAGCAGCTTTCCAAAGGAAATAAAGGTATTGTCCCTAACTCAAGCAAATCACAGGCCTTCCTCTACACAAAGGATAAACAGGCGGAAAAAGAAATTAGGGAAACAATGCCCTTCACAATAGTTACAAATAATATAAAATACCTTGGTGTAACTCTACCTAAGCAAGTAAAAGATCTGTTTGACAAGAACTTCAAGTCTCTGAAGAAGGAAAT
>NW_022196895.1:62858557-62859733 GCF_008632895.1 Mastomys coucha
GATAGAGGGCTAATATCCAAGGTATACAAAGAACTCAAGAAGTTAAACTCCAGACAACCAAATAACCCTATTTAAAAAATGGGGTACAGAGCTAAACAAATAATTCTCAACTGATGAATACTGAATAGCTGAGAAGCACCTAAAGAAATGTTCAACATCCTTAGTCATCAGGGAAATGCAAATCAAAACAACCCTGAGATTTCACCTCACACCAGTCAGATTGGCTAGGATAAAGAACTCAGGTGACAGCAGATGCTGGAGAGGCTGTGGAGAAAGAGGAACACTCCTTCATTGCTGGTGGGATTGCAAGCTGGTACAACCACTCTGGAAATCAGTCTGGCGGTTCCCCTGGAAATTGGACATAGTTCTACTGGAGGACCCTGCTATACCACTCCTGGGCATATACCCAGAAGATGCTCTAACATGTAATAAGGACACATGCTCCATCATGTTCATAGCAGCCTTATTTATAATAGCCAGAAACTGGAAACAACCCAGATGTCCCTCAACAGAGGAATGGATACAGAAATTGTGGAACATCTACACAATGGAGTACTACTCAGCTATTAAAAACAATGAATTTGGACTGGTGAGATGGCTCAGTGGGGAAGAGCACCGACTGCTCTTCGGAAGGTCATGAGTTCAAATCCCAGCAACCACACGGTGCCTCACAACCACCTGTAATGAGATCTGATGCTCTCTTCTGGTGTGTCCGAAGACAGCTACAATGTACTTACATATAATAAATAAATAAATCTTTAAAAAAAAACAATGAATTTATGAAATTCTTAGGGAAGTGGATGGATCTGGAGAATATCATCCTGAGTGAGGTAACCCAATCACAAAAGAATACACATGATATGCACTCTCTGATAAGTGGTTATTAGTCCAGAAGTTCAGAATACCCAAAGAACAACCCACAAACCACAAGAAACTCAAGAAGAAAAAAGACCAAAATGGGGACATTTCATTCCTTCTTAAAAGGGGGAACAAAATACCCATGGAAGTAGTTGCAGAGACTAACTATGGAGCAGAGACTGAAAGAAGGACAATCCAGCCGGTATAGCTGTCTCCTGAGAGGCTCTGATAGTACCTGACTAATACAGATGTAGAGGCTCATAGCCATCCATTGGACTGAGTACAGAGTCCCCAATGAAGGAGCTAGAGAAAGGACCC
>NW_022196895.1:62859927-62872141 GCF_008632895.1 Mastomys coucha
TTTTGGAGGGGAAACTGGGAAAGGAGAAATCATATGACATGTAAATTTAAAAAATATCTAGTAAAAATAAAGGTACTGTCCCTGATAACTGTGTGTTCATTCTCTCTTCTTCAAAGTGTGCATTTATTTGACAAGCCAATGATAAGCCACTCTTTTCCTAGTTGCCAGCATTATCTTACATGTAGCCAAACCAAATCCAGCTATTTCTAATAATTGGTGGTCAACACCCAGCAGTAGGGGTCTATCACTGGACATAGCATACCAAAGAGTTTAAAACGGCACCATTAACCCTTAGGAAAAAACTAGAAAAATCTTATGTGACTGCTTCACCTTTTTTTTCCCCTGATCTTTTTAAAAATGAAGTGGTTCTTTGTAAGGAGACCAACCAGAAAGACAAGGAAACACAGAAAGAGATTGAATTCCCTGCTATTTTGTGTAATTTCCTCTGACAAGTGGTTCAGAGTGGCCTCGGGAGCTGCCCAGGACTGGTGATCTATGAAAAGTAATGCCAGGAGTATATTTTTCTCATTTCTCTCTTGAGACAGCGCCTGCTCTTACCCTCGCTTCCTCTCAGATCACCGCTAAGTATGAGGTGGTTTTGTTGCTTGTCAGAGGAGACTGGAAGGAAGGAAAGAAAGACCAGGGTGCGTTTCCACTCCGCCATTGTCTAAACTGTTGACACAGGTGCTTCTTCAAAATCATGAAGTGCAGCTACATTTAAAAAAAGTTCTTAACTGTCTTTTGGCTCAATTCACCTAAGTTTTGAAGTTACCAAAATAACTAACATTAATATAGTGCCTTCTATGTTGCAGGCATCACAACAATAATCCTAACATGCAGGTCTTCATATTATTCAGAATTTTTATAGATTAAACAAATAAAGTACAGGTTGCCTAAATAGTATGTCTAACACTGCACAACTAATGATCAGTAGAGCCAGGATTTAAAGTTATATATCCCCCACATATCACAAACTCAACCTTCACACTTTTCTACCTCAAACTAAAAAGGTAATAGATGGATTGCAGGGCCACAGAAATGTTCAGTGAGAACAGACATGGAAACCTGTGAATTTTTTTCTACACAGAAGAATTCATTTTTGAGGTAGGCTCATGTAGAGCCTAGGGGTTAGTTTGAACTCACTGTGGCACAGAAGACAATTTGAACTCCTAATCCTCCTGCCTCCACCTCTCAAATGTGATTATGTGCATGCACCAGAATACTCAGCTCCATGAATGATCATGTCTTCTTAAACTCGGGGATCAAGATGGGGCGCCATGCTTTGCTAGGCAAACTCCACCGGTAGGAATATCTCCGGGCCTTTTTTGAAGCCTTTCTTTGGTTTGGTTTGGTTTGGGTTGGTGGTTGGATGAATTGAGGAGGAGAATTGGTTTGAGGTTTTTGAGACAAAGGCTCTCACATTGATGAGGCTGGCCTGGGACTCACTATGTTACCTTGCTCTTCATTTCCTCTTCCCTCCATCTCCAGGGTGTTGGCATTCAGGCATGTACTATGATGCCCGATTTTATGTGGCGCCGGAGGAGAAACCTAAGGTTTTGTTCATGCTAGGCAAACACTCTACTAAGTAAGATATACCCTAAGACCAATGAAAGAAAACTTAATAAAATAAAATCCTTAAAAAAAAAAAAACAAAAACATGGGGTTGGAGAGACGGCTCAGCAGTTAAGAGCACTGATGGCTCTTGCAGAAGTCCTGAGTTCAATTCCCAGCAACCACATAGTGGCTCACAACCATCTATAATGAGATCTGATGCCCTCTCTAGTGTGTCCAAAGACAGCTACAGTGTACTCATATATACATAAAAATAAACTTGAAAAACACAACAAAAGAAAGAAAAAACAAAAACAAAAACAAACCCAGAACTCTGACCTCAGATGCACGTCATGTTTTAATCAGTTCCCAGGGAGAACTGTGCCATGTTTTGCATTCATCCCTATTTCTGATGTTTATATAGAGCTCTGAAAATTGTAAATAAATTAATGATCAGCAAAATGGAGCATGGGCCATTTCAAAGATAGTTCAGATTGATAGACTGTCTGTGATAGACTACTTTCCCTTTCATAGATGAATGAACTATGAAAACTAAGAATGTAAATACTTTTTGAACTTGAGTGTAAGCTATGTTTGTTTTCCCTCCATCTTTACTTAAGTCCCAGAGAACCAAATTAAAATTAACTATGTACAAGCATTCTCTGTAGCTTTTTGAATATCACTTTTATTTTTTAAAACTGTAATTATATTTCCCAGAATAACTTAATCATCAACTTCACAATTTTAGGCTCATTTCCTTTCTGTGGACCAAAATACAGTCTTTTCTGGCACTACCAGGTCTGGGCTCTTAGGTAGAGGATTTCAATATATAATTGCTTTGTGAATACATTTATAAGTCACTCTGTTATACTAAATCCATATTTTAAGTAGAAACAATGGTTTTTCAATCCAGTAAATTTATCTGATTTTGTGTGTTAAATAAATACACTTCTGATTTCTTCCTCTTAATTATAACTGCCCAACACTGGTGAGACCCGGGTCCTATGAAGGAGGAAAGTTAAGATCAGCTGGTTCTTTGGAGTCTGTGTTCCTTTGACTGTTTCTCCAGTTAAGTGAGACAACGAACCTGTCTCCACCAACGCAATTCTGACTCAAATGCAATGTGAGTTTCTTGGTCTTCCTCTTGTCTCATGAAACTCAAATTCACCTTCCAGCTCTGGCCCTAGGTACCCTCTGCTTGTCTGCATTATAGAAGCCTACACAGGTGGCAAAGATTCACATTAACACATACAAAAGTATCCTTCTATTTTTGTTTTCTACGAGCTATTTTATTACTTCAAAACCCAGAACAGGTTGACACAAACGCTTTTAACTACGGAGGTGGGAGATCACACAAACGCTTTTAACCACGAAGGTGGGAGATCACACTGAACTGCTCCCACCGCACCGCCTCCCCAGCTCAGGCGGAGCTGACCAGTGCTTTTGCACACCACAAGTCTCTTGCTTTCCCCTCTAGTGCTAATAAGTCCTCTGATGCCATTATTACATAATCCCCCTTTCTACAGCCACTTGATGACCATCACAGTTTCCTAGTAGCTAGTCTATCTCTTGGCCGCTTCCAAAATTATCTTCGGATACCTGGCAGAGTTGAAGACTTGAACAGCCTTTTGCTTGTCTATTTAAGGGCTAAGTTCTGTTGTCTAAGTTTGGGTTTCTATTGTGGTAATGAAACACCATGATCAAAAGCAACTTGGGGAGGAAAGAGCTTATTTCTCTTACACTTCCATATCACTGTTCATCACTGAAGGAAGTCGGAGCAGGAAGTCAAACAGGACCTGGAAGAAACTGCTGACAGAGGCTATGGAGGAGTCCTGCGAGCTGTATTTTCTTACAGCACCCAGGTGCCCAGGGTGTCACCACTCACAATGGCCTGGGCCCTCCTCATCAATCACTAATTAGTAGACTACCCCACAGGCTTGTCTACAGCCCAGTTTTATGGAAGCATTTTCTCGGCTGAGAGTCCTTCCACTCAGATGGGTGAAGATGACCTAAAACGTAGCCAGCACAACCACATTTAGTTCTAACAAAGATAATTAGCCTCTCACCGGCTCAATGAAAAGCGCTACCACATTCTCAGTCATGATTGTCAGAGCCCACTGGCTGGGGGACTTATCCCACATTTCATACACTTTGAGACGTGTCCTGAAAAGTGTGTTTCAGAACAAACTAAGTGCTCTCTTGAGACTTCCACAGACATGAACAAAGAAAGGCACACTAGATTGTTCATAGCAGTGCTGCTTCCAACACGGTCACTCTAGAAGCAACCTAAAAGCACCCACCAGCAACGTGGATCAATACGTCAGGGAGTGGCAACAGAGAGAAAGAAGCACCACGCTCAATAAAAGTGAATGAATGCGCCAGAGAGATGTGAATCGCAGAGCCACAGGGATGAGTGGGGAGAAGCAAGTGTCAAAATACAGACCTGGTCAGATATTTTAAAATAGGAGTTTAAATTTAAAAACAGACCTATTTATATATTTGTAAGTATATAAAGGTGTGCTGCCAAGAGCAAAAGAATGGTTGGTGTGGTTGTGAATGTGAGGATTAATGCCAAAGAAGATCTACACGGCATTTGTGTGTGCACAATGTTTCCTCTTTCAAGGTCTGTCATAGGGATCTAATATTCTTCTGGCACTTGTGCGTCCGATAGAATGCACATATATTATTGTGTAGTTGCAATCTGATACAACTATTTGGGGGAAAACCTAAAGCAAACACTTGTTGCCTAAGGCTTCAAACCAGGGATGCCTTGGGTGATAGGAACACAGAGAAGGAAGAGCAAGGAGATGAATGTGACCCAGGGATGCTCTAAAACCACAGGGGCCATCTATGCAAATTACAGGAGGTCCTCCTCATTCCACACTGCAAAAAGACTGGGCTTCAGAGAACAGCAAAGCTTCCTGATGTGTCAGCTCATTAGCTGGCCAGGGTGGAAATTTACCTCTGGGACTACTAATCACTGCGTTTAGTTCAGAAATAACTATGAATTGTTGTATGCATAATGATCCTACTTAGCCTTAATCTCTTGAGCTTTTATAGCAATGTCAAATTCCTATCACATTAGCAGCAAACAACTTTCTTTTTATTATCGACTACTATGGGAAATATATGCTGAGGTTAACATATCTACCATCATGTAGATCAGGGGACTTGGCTACGTTCATTTTATAATCAGACTTATTTAAGGCATGAAAAGACTGTATTATCTGTAGAAATGCTAGGTGATTAGAGATTTTTGCTAAATTACCTTATCTTTAAGGTAATAGATAAAAGAATATTATGTATTTTCTATGTGAATTTTCTATTAATTTATGTAGACATAAATTAATGCATACAGAACAGTCCATACGGTTCTAAGTAGATTTTTTTCTTGGTAATGGCTTACTCTTTTTCTACAATCATACAGCATTTTCTTCTAGAAAAACCAATAATTAATTTCAAAAAGTAAAATTATGCAGATATTAATGATATAAAATTATGCAGATATTAATGTTATATCCATGAGATATAGCTATGAGATGTCGGGGTTTCTTGCACACTTACAGCATCGCTTGTGTTCAATGCACAGCGATGGCCTTGAACACAAATTCCTTTTACCCCTTTCTCACAAGACCACTTTTTAAAGGCAGTTCTTTGTCCTTTATTGATCTTTTTCTCTTTTTGAGCACCCATCTTTCACTCACACTTCCCCTGTTCCTGGATAGCCATGAGCTTCCCCAAGGTCACTTTTATTCATGTAGAATGCCCCCGGGTAATAGAGTCAAAGAAGGCTGGGCAAGACCTGACTCCTTTATATCCACTAAAATGCTTTAATACCAGAAGGTCCTGGTTTACTCCATCAGTCAGAGCCAGAGACCACAATGGTTTGTTTCTACAGTGTGAAATGACCTCTGACAAATTTTCCTATTTACTATATTCCAACCCCTCTTATGTTTGCCAAGTTAATCTTCTCTAAATATCACAACCATTATACATCATCTCTGGTAAAATGCCACTTGCCACCTCCATTGACATTGTTTTTCAACTAAACACTGCAATATTGAAACACAGTATCATAAACACACAGCAACCGGCTGCGAGGCTCTGACCAACAATTGACATCTGGGAGTGGAGATAAAGCTCTGGCCCTGGCCTTTGTGTTTAATAGAGAAGGGAGATGCTGTCTTTAAGGACTAAACAAGCATCAGACAACAGTAGCTGTCTCAAGAAGAAGATGGGGGAAATATATTTGGAATTTAGGGTATCAAGAAGACCAGAAGAGCCAAGGGAGGAAGGACCGGGAGACAGCATGGGCGCAAACCTCTTCTACCAATCCCTACTAATGCCAGCCAACAGTTGGAACCAACCCAAGTGAAGGTGTCCTTCACTGGAATGTTCTACACAGTAAAGGGAGTTTAGATCCATAGGATTCTTGGGGCCGGCATATAGCAAAAGGTTGGGGCCACCAAGGTTTTTCTCTGGTGGGTCATTCTTTATTGGACATTACACCAATCCCTATGTTCCTGCCCTCCCCTGGTCCAGGAAGGGAATCAATAGAAAGGGAGCAGAGAGGTTTGTTTCTCTCCAAGATGATTGTTTTGTTAATAGCAACAATCTTTTTTTTTTTTACTTATTGTATATATGTGAGTACATGGGTCCTGCCTTCAGACACACCAGAAGAGAGCAGATCTCATTACAGATGGCTGTAAGCCACCATGTGGTTCCTGGGAATTGAACTCAAGACCTGTGGAAAAGCAGTCAGTGCTCTTAACCGCTGACCCATCGCTCCAGAGTTATTGAATATATGTTAGAATGATTCTAACCCTGTTTCCAGGCCCACATTTCTGACCCCTGTTCAAGCAATATAGTATTCAGCTGGGGTTTTTTTCCAATTTTCTTTTTTAATTTTATTTTATTTTTATTTATTTATTTATTTTTATTGTTTAGTCCAGACTTTATGCCCCTCCTAAGTCCACCCTCCGACTGTTCCATATCCCACACCTCCTCCCCACCATCTCCAAGAGGATGTCACCACCCAATCAAAACAACCCTGAGATTCTACCTCACACCAATCAGAATGGCTAAGATCAAAAACTCAGGTGACAGCACATGTTGTTGGGGATGTGGAGAAAGACGAACACTCCTCCATTGCTGGTAGGATTGCAAACTGGTACAACCACTCTGGAAATCAATCTGGAGGTTCCTCAGAAAATTGAAAATAGATCTACCCGAAGACTCACCTATACCACTCTTAGGCATATACCCAGAAGATGCCCCACCGTGCCAAAGGCGCATGTGTTCCACTACGTTCAGCTATGTTAATATAACAGAGAATCCACAGAGTCTAACAAACTACATCACGGTGGATTGTCCTCTCACACAGTAACTAATGAATAGTCTGGCCAGTTGCTGTTCTCCACTCAGCCCTTGCTAAGGTCGGAATGGTGCTGGGAGGTGCAGTCAGATGAGAGGTGTGTAGGTGCTGGGACTTCATCCTTACGGTAATTGATGCTGATTATGAGAGGGCTGGAGACCATGCACATTCTGTGCCGTGCCTTCTACCTAGGAAGAAGCCACAAGGATACCCTCACCAGATTCATCCCTTCAGTCTCGGACTTCCCAGCCTACAAGGCCATGAACCAAAAAAATAATCTACTAGTTATAAATCATCCATCCAGTCTGCTGTATTTTAATAAGGTACCACAAAATACACTAAGATGCCTCCTAAGTTCAGATAATAAAGACTTTTAGAGATGGCTTTTTAAGAAAAGCTCTGCCCTGATTATGTCCTGGTAACACTCTGAAATGACAGTGCGTTTCTCACAGCAGTGACGTGCTTTTTGAACAAAAGTCCCTAACTTCAGTTTTTAATTATTCATTTGGGAAGCTTTGTGACTTAGAGCTAAGTTTTTATCACATAGTCTTAGCGGTGCATTCACATAGTCTGAAACAAAGCTGAGCACAGGGTTGGCTGTTTGGGGGACATATGGAGTTCTGATAATTCTGAAATAGCTCAGTGGAGAAAGTATAACACATTTCTTAAAACTGACATTTCCCCCCTGGGCTTGGGGATTTGTAGTTCTGTGTTCTGAGAAAGTTAAGGTTTCTGCCGGAGTACACAACCAATGATGCACAAGGATTTTGTTGTCAAGAAAATTGACAGACAGTGTCTTAGTCAGGGTTTCTATTCTTGTACAAACATCATGGCCAAGATGCAAGTTGCAGAGGAAAGGATTTATTCAGCTTACACTTCCATGTTGTTCATCACTAAAAGAAGTCAGGACTGGAACTCAAGCAGGTCAGGAAGCAGGAGCTGATGCAGAGGCCATGGAGGGATGTTACTTACTGGCTTGCTTCCCCTGGCTTGCTAAGCTTGCTCTCTTATAGAACCCAGGACTACCAGCCCAGGGATGCCACCATCCACAATGGGCTCTCCCACCCTTGATCACTAATTGAGAAAATGGCTTACAGCTGGATCTCATGGAGGCATTTCCTCATCTGAAGCTCCTTTCTCTGTGATAACTCCAGCTTGTGTCAAGTTGACACAAAACCAGCCGGTACAGACAGTATGTAGATCCTCTCTCCTTGGAAATGTACAGGGTACAAATAGCTGAGCTATCTCCATAGATATCAGATATCCATCTAGACAGCTACCGGGGAGAGAGTGGTAACTAACTACATAAGCCAGAAAGTACAAGTTATGTCCAAAAGCAAAAATCAGCTCAATTCTTTCTTGAGGTGTCCCCACACATTAGGCTTAGTTCTTTATTTGACCAGCAAAAACCTGTCATTTGTCCTGCCTTCTCATCTCTGTATAAAAAGAGAACACACCCCCATCCCACCTCCAGCCTCTAGCAATGCACAAAGAGACTTGTGGGTGGTGGTGCTCTTATATCAGTCAGGAGCAGAGCAGATGGCGGTCCTTTTGTTTATCCTAGCTTGATGCCTGGCTTGGTTGCCAAAGCTGTCTTATGCCTAGAACTCATAACAATCACATCACACGCAGGCAACGAAGTGCGGGAAGAGAAACACAGACCTGCAGACCATCATGCTACCCACAGACCAGCAGGCCATAGACACCTGCTTGCCACCACACCACAGAGCACAGATGGAGGATGATACCTATCGGCCTGGCCAGCCTGCAGCAGGAGCCACCACAATATGCAAGTAAGTGGTAATCAGATGGGAGAGGAAGAAAAGTGGAACAGCTTGAGCATGATGGAGAGAGAGGGAACTGGGGACTAGGGAGGAGTAGCCTGTTGTGAACTGCCAGCCCCATCCCCTGGGGCCATGGTGAAATCCCAGCCTACTCTACCACTGAGGGCCATATCTGTGTCTCTGTGGCTACGGGGTCAGTCTCCGTGTCCAGGGCTCTATAGAACGTGGGGATGTCTCTGGTGGAGCAGCTGCTGGAGACCACGTGGATATCCAGGGGCTCTGTATAACTGGCCCTGCCCCTCACTGCTTGTGGCCATCTGGAGAGCTGGCCCCACCTCTTACCAGCAGCTATGCTCAGGAAAGCCTGCACTTAGGCAACGTAGTGGGGCTGGTCCTGACAGTGGGTGGAACTGGAACTGATGGGGTGGGGGCAGTTGAACGAGCCCAAAGGATTTGAGTATGGAAGCCTGGCCTCTCCACTAGTCTGCTCTGGGGTGGCATGGGTGCAAAGGTGATCCCCCTCCCTCCCCCATCCTGCTGCCCCTTGCCACCTCTGGAAGTCAGGAAAGCTGCCCATCGGGGTCATAAACTCAGGAGAGCCAGCCCTGCCCCTTACCAGTTGACAGAGAGGAGCCCTGTACCTTGCCTGGACAGCACAGCAGAGCTGCTCCTAGGGGGTGTCAAGGAGGACTGTCCCAGCCACTCCTCTGTCTTGAGGTGGCCTGGATGGGAGCAGATAAAGCCCTCTGCCCTCTGGCTTCTCACAGTGACCTGTGGCAGTGGGGAGAACTGGCCCTGAGGGCATGAGAGCCAGTGGGTTTGCGTGTTCCTCTCCCTATGCAGCCCTTGGGAGAGTGGGGCCCTGCACCTTGTCTGGGCAGCACCGTAGAGTTGGCCTCATCTGGTGGGAGGCGGTATGGATGCAGGTGGTGTGGGTGCATGCCTTCCCTCTACCCACCTCACAACCTGTAGCAGCCCGGAGAGCTGACCCTGGGGTCATGAGAGCAGGAGAGCTATCCCTGCCCCTTCACTGGCATTAGTACTCAGGAAAGCAGACCCTACACCTCACCTGGGCAACAACCCAATGGAGCTGACCCTGATGTGAAGGCGCAGGTCAGACAACCCCGGCTGTGTAGATGGCTCAATCAGTCAAGTGCTTTTGGGTTAGTGGGTGGAGCTGAGTCTGATCTCAGAAGCTAGACAAGAAAGCCAAACATAGCGGTGCGCATTTGAATCCCAGACACCAAGAAAGGTGAATTCTTGGGACTCCTTGACTAGCCAGCACACCATTGTAACCTATCGGCAAGGTCAAGGCGAATTAAGAGATCTTATGTCAAAACGCAAGGTGTATCACATCTGAGAAATGACTCTGAGGCTGGCCTCTGGACCTAAACTGCCCATGGACACACATGTGCATCCACAATTGTACCCACAAGTATGTGTGCACACAGACATACAAATACACAAATACACGGAGAGTCTTGACTGTCTTAGCTTCCAAAGAATCATCCAGAAGAACACATATTAAAGATCTTCGCTACATGTTTAATGAAAGAATAATAATAAAGGTTCTTTGTAACTCCTTAAATAGTAAGACTAGTTGCCTGGCAGTGGTGGCACACGCCTTTAATCCCAGCACTTGGGAGGCAGAGGGAGGCGGATTTCTGAGTGCAAGGCCAGCCTGGTCTACAGAGTGAATTCCACGATAGCCAGGGCTACATAGAGAAACCCTCTCTTGAAAAACCAAAAAAAAAAAAAGGAATAGTTAATTATATAATAATATAATAGTTAATTAATTACAGGAAATCCACTCAAACAAAAAAATAAGGTTTCCAAAGAGTGCATCTCTGTTTACCAGCAGGGAAAGTTCTCACTGATGCAGTTTTACTAAAACAGTAAGGCAAATGGTTTTTTTAGAAGTGTATAAACTAAAAGACCGCCTCTGTAAACACTAGATCTCAAAAAATGTGCATGACCGATGTTATAGCTAATCTCAGTTGTCAACCTGATAACGAAGAGAGAACCTCAATAAACGAATTGTCTCCATCAGATTGGCCTGTGGCCATGCCTGTGGGGCATTTTCTTAATTGCTAAGTAAAGTCAAAGGGCCCGGAGCATTCTGGGTAGTGTCCCTGGGCAGGCGGCTCTGGCCAGTGTAAGAAAGGCAGCTGACGGAGAGGTAGGTAAGCAAGCCAGTAAGCCGCATTCCTCTGTGGTCTGTGCTTCAGTTCCTGTCTTGCCTTCCCTCAGTGGTAGACTGTGGAGATTTGTAGGCCAAAGATAGCCTTTCCTCCCCAAGCTGCTTTTTGGTTTGCGTGCTTTCTCACAGCAACAGAGACTACGCTAGAACAATAAGATCTAGTAGAGTCAGTACGATACAAGAAACAAGCACAGGGCTTCTGAAGCTCATTAACGTAGATATCCCATGAGGAGTCACCCAGGAGGGAGCAGAGCAGACATGACCACAGGAGAAACACCAGGGTGGTCTGGGTAAGAGGGAGTCTAGTTCAGTGCCTTTCTTGGGCCTTCCATGGGAAGAGCAGGTCTGCTTGAGCCTGGCGGGTTGGAATGATGCCAGCGGGTTTGGGCTACAGTGGTGGCCTGTAATTGCCAAGTACCTAGCCTAACGATGATCAAGAGCAGATGTGTTGGCTCCCTGTGAGAGAGCCAGGCAAAGAGGTGCTTATAGCTATAGATGGGTCTGTTTGCCCTGCATGTGAAACTTGCTCCATCTGAAGCCTTTGCTGTCTCCAAGTATCCTGCAGGCCTGGGAAAGGCAGCCTCTCCTGGAGCCACAAGTGGCAGAACCCTCAGAACACAAAATGGCTCCGGTGGTAGGGCAATGTCTGTAAGCCTGGAACTTGGGAGGCTGAGGCAAGAGGATGAGTTTGAGGACAGGGTGGGGTGCATAGTGAGATCCTGAACAAAAGAAAAATACCTAGAGAAAAGGAAAATAGAGCAAGTAGAATTAGCTCTGTGATAAGATAAATGGAGGGAAAAGCATGTATTTTCTTTTTGTTGTTATTGGTTTTTTTATTTTAAGACTTATTTATTTTATGTATATGGGTATGTATATGAAGACACTGTAGCTGCCTTCAGACACACCAGAAGAGGGCATCAGATCTCATTACAGATAGTTGCAAGCCACCATGTAGTTGCTGGGAATTGAACTTAGGACTTCTGGAAGAGCAGTCAGTGCTCTTAACCACTAAGCCATCTCTCCAGCCCCTATTATTGGTATTTTTTTTTTACTACATTCTTTAAATTTGTGGTAGGGTGAGGGTAGTGGACAACTTGTAGTGTCTGTTTCCTCCCTTCACACATGTGGTTCTGGGATTGAACTCAGAGTGTCAGGTTTGGCAGCAAGTGCCTTTATGTACTGACTGTTGCTGGCTGTTGTTATTATTGCTGCTCCTGCTATTCCTCCTCCTGCTGCTGCTGCTGCTGCTGCTGCTCCTACTGCTGCTGCTCCTGCTCCTGCTGCTGCTCCTGCTGCTGCTCCTGC
>NW_022196895.1:62872495-62884261 GCF_008632895.1 Mastomys coucha
TGCTCCTGCTGCTGCTGCTGCTGCTCCTGCTGCTGCTGCTGCGGCTCCTGCTGCTGCTGCTCCTGCTCCTGCTACTGCTGCTGCTGTTCCTGCTGCTGCTCCTACTGCTGCAGTTGCTGTCATTGTTGTTATTGCTCTTGCTGTTCTTCTTGTGGTTGGCTTGCTACCTAGCTCTCCTTCCGCTGCCTTTTTATACTGTGTTGTTGTTCTGAGGCAGGACTTTGATATACAACCCAGGGTGGCAATCCTCCTACCTCAGTTTCTTGAGTAGCAAGATTAAGGGACTATCTAATTACACATAGCTTTAAGAATAACTTTTAATTTAAATATTGAATGCTGTTATTTTGTCTGTTGATGTAATTAGCACATCTCATCTAATTGGCTACACACCCATATTTGATAGTCCATTACTACTCACAGCTCAATCACAAAGGCTGACAGCTGCGAGGTCCCAAAGTCAGGCCACTGCTTGCCAGCTCAAAACCCCTTGATCCCAGGATGTGGTTTGTGCCATCAAAAAAAAAAAAAAAATGTTCTAAGGGTTTCTGTCGTGAGAGGCACATGCAGGGAAATTCGATTGCTCTGCATGCAGAATCGACATCAAAAGATTTTGGAAGCATAATTTTTTGGTATCTGGGTAGCTGGTGATCATTGGCCCCAGCACCTGTGGGAAAAAAATGCTCTAGACACTTAGGACTACATTAGTCCTAGATACCTGAATGTAGTCTCAGTTAGCTAGAATAGACGTTCATTTGGCTATAAACTGTCTGAGTGGTCTTCTCTGGTGGGCTCCTATAACAGCTGTACTATGACTATATTATGGGAGCCTACAAAGCATTTAGAAGGTTAGGAAATAGAATCCTATGATAAAGCAAACACACACACACACACACAGCATCTGAGGCATACAGAAGAGCTTCCCCACACGAATACAGTGTGCTGGTTCGATGTCTACATACAGATATAGTTAGTCATTATCACTCAAAGTGGGTGAATACCTTTGGACCAAGAGCCAGATCTAAGTTCTAACAAACTGGATCTAATGGGAAGTGTGTGTGTGTGTGTGTGTGTGTGTGTGTGTGTGTACACGTGCGCACGTGTGTATGTGCTTTGAACCCAGGGCCTGTGGCATGTTGGGCAAGTGCTTTATTCCTCAACCTCTAGAAATATCTTTAGTGCATCTACTATCTTTGAATTTAGAACACTGGGCATAAATAAATACTATCAGTGCAGTCTACATGGTGTAAACTATTTGATGATGTTTTATGGTTCTTAAGTGAATAACAGAAATGAATGAAAGATTTTAATTTCTATTTTATTCTATTCCATTTGCCAAATTCCCTCAGGTGTCAAGAAATTTACCGAGGATGAAGTAGAAGGGCAAGGGAGAGTTTATTCAATGTTGCAGTAGAAGAAATGAACTGAACTCAAGCTCGCTGAAACAAAGGATTGGAGAACCGTATGCAGTTGGGGCAAGCTAACAGAAAAGCCCTGGAGTGTATCAGGAGTCTGTGTGGTCAGGCAGGGGCCTCCTGTGCTCGCTAATTGCTGCCTATTAACTTGAAACACCACTCTGCACTGAGCCTGGGAAGCTGGTTCTGTCTTTCTTGACATTCAATTTGAAAGAGATGGCTGCCAGGCTTTGCTGGAAGGCTGTCCTGGTTATACTAGGGTGAGAGACTACAACAGATTCACAGCTCAAGAAGGCAAAGAAAGAAATTCCCAGGAGAAAGTTCCTGCTGTTTGATTCAGCTGAGAAAAAATGTCATAAAGTCATCTTCTTGGTAGTGAGCCAAGTGGAAAGACAGCCTGATACAGAAAAACTGGGGTTCGGGATAAAGAAAAAGTTGTACGACGGAGTACAATTACTTCAGGTTCATTTAAAAACTATGCTTCAGCATATGAGCATATGAGCAAAATTTCTATATTTCAAATCTCTCAAGATTACAGTGTCTATAGAACAATTCACACCTTCTCTTTTAAACTCGAAGGCTGGTACCAGGCCTGGGGTCTATGATCAGCCATCCCACCACTTAAACCCCTGGTAGGAGGACAACATTATGGCTCTCTGTCGCATGAGCATTCAGCATATGAGCAGTTCAGCTCAGTGGGAAAGCGTGTGCCTTGTGTATGCAGAGCCTTGGGTTTCGTGTCCAGCACTCTAATGTTTTTACCCAAAGAGAAAGTAAATTAATGCAAAGCATCTCCTACGTGAATTAATGAAACATTATTGTCATGAATATGAATTTTTCCAGGTTTTTTTTCCAGTGGTTTCTGGTGAGTAAACCACACAGGAAATCCACACAAAGCAAATTTTAATATATGAGTAATTAAGGCAGCAGTTTGGGAGATGAATAATAATCATGTCACTCGAATTCAAAATTTCTATATTTCAAAACTCTCAAGATTACAGTGTCTATAGCACAATTCACACTTCTCTTTTAAACTCGAAGGCTGGTACCAGGCCTGGGGTCTATGATCAGCCATCCCACCACTTAAACCCCTGGTAGGAGGACAACGTTATGGCTCTCTGTCGCATGTCACAGCTAACTTACCAAAACTCCTAAGACTTGGCTTTTATATCATACCAAAACTACCCCCATTTAACCATGAGCATAACAGCAAGGATCATCCTCCAGCGTGGACAGGGTGGACAGCATGGACAGCGTGGACAGCGTGGCGAGGCTGCGTGCCCGAGTAAGAAGGCATCTCATGCAAACCAGACTGCTGCCCTGCGTGGTGACACTGAACTCAAACTTCCTAGGATCCCAGCAGAACCAGAACCGCGAAAATGATTTAACCAGATCATTGGTCTGATTCAGTTATCCGCTCTGCCAGACATTTTGATCCCAATTTCCTCTTCGGTTCCCTTTTCTATAAAAACGCCAAGTTCCCACTAGTCCCTTGAAGACAGACCTAAGACCACCAACCCCTTTTATCGTTCCCGATGTGGCCATGATGATTAACCCTCGCCCTGCTTTTCGCTGCTCAATTCTTTGTACAGCATGCTACGGCAGGTGGCAGCAGCCTGACCTGCTGAAGCACACAGAGTTATGGGTTCTGTCCTAAAACCCCATAGTGTGCATGAGTTGGCACACAGTCCACCTACTTGGACCTTCTGCATCTTCCCCTGCCCAGTTGCACAGAGGAAACAGAAGCATCCCTTTGAGATGCAAGTGAGCAGACTCAGCAGGGCTTTCCTAACTCCATCTTCCCCCAGGCTTTCTTAGTTCACTCTCTGGAAGCTCTACAGCCTCTGGCTAAGCTAGATCAGGACATCCGAGTACTACTGCTGCTGTTTCAGGTCTCCTCCTCTAAGTAATTGTGGCTCAGACACTCGTTTTTTTCTTCAAGTGCCATTCAGGCATGACCAGCAGTGATTTCTTTACAAGCAAGTTATCTTTCATATTTTATTTATCTCCAGTGACTCTATCCATCTATCTATCCATCTATCCATTATCTATCCATCGACCACTATCCATCTATTTATCCATTATCTATCTACCTATCCATCTATCTATCCATCTATTTATCCATTATCTATCTATCTATCTATTTATCTATCTATCCATCCATTATCTATCCATCTACCACTATCTATCCATCTATTTATTCATTATCTATCTATCCATATATCTATCCATTTATCCATTATCTATCTATCTATATATCTATCCATCCATCTATTTATCCATTATCTATCTATCTATCTATCTATCCATCTATCTATCTATCCATCTATCTATTGTTTATTTTTCTATTTATACAGAAGCAGTAAGACCCACTAAGGGAAAATTTGATCAAGAGAATGGGATCTGGGTGGCCTGAGTGAAGATCTAAAATTTTAGTTGTGCAGATCATTCACCCAGCTAAGGGACCACCCTCAGGAAGGCAGATCTACTGTAAATCAGGATAAGCAAACAAGAGAAATAATGATGACCTCAGTGATGTGATACACCCTTCTTTCCCATAATCCCACCCCTCTCAGGAGCCATCTATGGAGCCGCAGACATGCAGCTTTGAAAGTAGCCTGCTTTTCTAAATAACTCAGGAAATACGGCACTCCCTTATCCTGTCTCTTTTCTAAGCATGTTTTCCCTAATACTTTCACCCACTCTCTAATTAAACACCCCTCCCTGCCATGTGGTTGCTCGTCCACCATGACCCATATGTCCTCTATGTCAGCTTAACTCAAATGGCTTTGATTCTTTCTCTTCCCTGTCTCTCTCCTCTGGAAAGACACCAAGATCCCTGGCTTACCTTGCTCTGGGATTTTCTTTCAAATGATATTAATATTCTCCCCAGTTTCCTTCTGAGTCTATTCTTAAATTATTTTATTAACAAGACTAATAACACCAAGAAGGGATACCAATTCCACTGATCACATGGGAATTTTACCAGAAGCCCTCAATTTTCTATTAACACTATCATCTATGTATTATCTGTGTCTGTATCTATGTGCGTATGTATGAGTTATCTATCTATCATCTATCCATCCATCTGTATATATCTGTCTCTTCACCCTCCATCTGTCTATCTATCCCTAGTGAAGAAGCAAGGTATATGGCGATAGAAGAGTTTGCTTGTTCATTTGTGTAACCCCCACACCTCTAGCTGGCCAGCTAATGAATGGCAATACCGTGTTCTTCCCCACCTTCACAACTTCTATACCTCTCTTCATGCAAGTTTATGCTTAATGTCTAGAAATACCCTCAGGAGTTGAGCATTAGAGAATGTTGTCCACTGGGCTTTGTGTATGTGTGACTGTGTGCTTCTTGGACACCTCAGCTGCTTCGGGACTATTTTCCTCTGAATGCTTTGAAGGAGGTATGGGAGATGGGGACAAAAGGAGGTTGTGTGTGTGGGATTTGATGGAAATGAGCCTCGAGGAAATAAATGCTACCACGCTCTTGATCTTGATTTTGCAGAGTTGTGTCCACAGAGCATTGGCGGTTCTAGAGAAGATCATCTGTAACGCTTTGCCTGAACACATGGGAGCCCCTTCCCTGTTCTTTCCCCCAGGGAAGCAGGTACTGGGATCCTATGAATGTCTGAGATCTCAAAGAGCCCTGAAATCGCATAGCACTTTCTCAGGGTTAGTTATTTGCAAAAGTCTTTCCATGCAGCCAACGGATATCTAGAAGCAATGAAGGGGGAATATCTACACAGTTTTTTGTTTGTTTGCTTGTTTTTAAATTTATTTATTATTATATGTAAGTATACTTTAGCTGTCTCCCGACACACCAGAAGAGGGCATCAGATGTCATTCCAGATGGTTGTGAGCCACCGTGTGGTTGCTGGGATTTGAACTGGGGACCTTGGGAAGAGCAGTCAGTGCTCTTAATCACTGAGCCATCTCTCCAGCCCCCAACAGTTTTTGTTTTAGAGCCAGAATTTAAATATGCTACTGTATCTGTGTGAAGGGCAGTTGGGAGTTAGGTTGTATCAGGGCCTCACAGATGCTGGACAAAGAACCTACCATTCATCTATATGCCCAGTGCAGTTGCTGTAGTGTTTTTTAATTATTCAAATCTTTTCTCATTTTGAAAATTCTTACAGTGACTCCTTAATTGATCTAAATTAACAGAGGGTAACAGTCAATTCCCACAATCAGAAAGTGACTTTGTGGCGTTTGGATGTTTGAATCTGTGCTTTTGTCACTCCTTCCTTAACACCTTTCTCTTCTCCATTCCTTGAACCATGGGCAAAACATCCAACAGACAACATGAAGGCAGGGAGATGCATAATTCAACACAGCCTGGAGGTACATTCCCAGTCTCACTACAAGGCTGCCTAGAGAGTCTGCATAGAGGCAATAAAGGATATGTTGTTGTTGTTGTTGTTATTGTTGTTAATCATTATTAATTAATAATGTCTTCCTTTCACAAAATATCTAAGGCAGCACAGCAAAGGACTAAAGTGGTCACAGAACCAGGGTAAGTGCAGAAAATAAAAATCTGGACAAGGGATACATATACTACTAGCCATAAATGTCCTGTGACTACTATTGCCATGAAAGCCAATTTATTTCACTTTATTGTTATTTTTTATTTTAGTCCTGAGGCTTTGCACGTGCTGGGAACTGCACAATGTCTGAAGTATAACCACAGCCCTCTTTTTATTTTTTATTTTGAGATAAGGTCTTGCTACAGTGCCCAGGCTGACCTTGAACTCGCTCCACTGAGCAGTGAACCCTGGCTTCATTATCCTTCTCTCCAGCTGTCCCCCAGGTTGTTCAGATTCCTGCCCTGTGCCAGGAGGCCTGGCTTTGACTTCATTTACGAAGAGGTGAACCCTGTGTTATTTAAACATTACTAATTGCAGAGAAGCAGTCTACAGCTTCTTGTTGAATGTCATAAAGTATGTTACAAGGACTCTGGGTCACTAAAAAAAAGAGAGAAAGAAAACAATTCTTTGGTTGAATGTTTGACACAATGTCAGCATGCGCAGCACAGGGAAACTTTAGAAGTTGCAGCTAGAAGGCTTTCTCATTCAGCAGCCATAAACCAGGATAAGTTTCTGATGAATATTACTGATGCATTTTTATGGCTATTGATGGCTATCATAATAAAACTGCAGTACCAACCATGAAAACAGTAGCATTCATAGCATTAAGTCCTTGAATGTATCCCTTTTGAGTCTTCTATGTTTAAAAAAAATTACATTTCTTCAATAACCTTCATTAGATTGCCTATTTTGTAGCTAAGAAAACAGACATAGAGTATCTTAAATCTCTTGCTGGAGAGCTTGCTCTGCAGCTAAGTGGCAGATTAAGGACTTCTGTCAGTGTTTATGATACAACTTCACAGAGCCACCTTCCTGATGGATCTAACTGTAAGAGAATGGATAATGAAAACTTCAGATATAACTCAGTAGATGGAGCATTTGCTTAGTATTCATGACGCTCTGGGTTTAATCCCTAGGCTGCCATAGAATAAGGAGAGGCGGTACATGTCTGTAATCCCAGCAGAAGACAGGTGTATGCGAGCGTTTAAAACCAGATATAGCTATGTAACTAATTCAAAGCCAGCTAGCTTGGAGCTACCTGAGAACTTCTTTTAAAAGAGAAAAAAGGAGACTTCTGAGATGATCTCATAGTTAAAAGCTCTTGTCACCCAAGCCTGATGAACTCAGAAGCCACGTAGAAAACCAGATGTGGCAGCATGCACCTGTGACCTCATCACTCCTGCAGTGAGATGGGGAGCTGAGACAGGAGAATTACCTGGAAGGTTTGGAGATCAGCTAGCCAAGAGTTCACAGCAGGGCTGAAACAACCAGGCTTCAATAATGTAGGAGAGAACCAACTTCCAAAACTTTCCCTCTGGCCTCCACACTCCCACCGCCTTACCCAAGTGATAAATAATACACAGACTAGAGGAAAGAGAGTTTTTATATATGTTATGAAAATTTATTTTGTGAAATTTTATTTTATGAAAGTTATTTTATAAAAAATAAATAAATAAACCAGAAGAAGAAGCGGCATACCATTATTCACATGGTCATTCACTGCTTTGCAGAATAAGATCCAAGGAAGAAAGGCAGAACTAACGTCTGTGTATTGGGGACAAAGCTGGTAAGATCATCCTCAGAAAAAAGACTCAGGTTATAGGGTCTACATTGACTTGTTGAGGTTGGTTATATTTGTTCTAAGCACCCACGATGGGGTCAAGAGCACACACCAGTGTAGGCTGTCACACTGGTCAGGGCAGGCCCTTGTAAGAAAGCATGGTACCTGTGAGTGTCTTCTATACTTTTTCTATGAGGAGCACAGTAGATCTGTATGAAGAGTGCTAAGCAATTGTAGAGATTATGATGTGAATGAGTAAGGAGTGTGTGTGTGTGTCAGAACCCCGAGGATCACACTGCCAACCAGCTTCTATGCGGCTCTTTAAAACTGGGCAGGATCCACAGCACAGAGCACCATGCCTCCTGCTTCATCCCATCGGCAGACTGGTACCATTTAGAGAAATGAAGCTGCAGGTCACGTCACTCATCCTTCTCCCAATAAACGGATTATACAAATTACACATAGGGCCTCTCGTTTACCTTTCAACCTTCATTTTCCTGTATTTTAATACTTTATTCAGAAAATCTGTGTATGGGATATAAAAATCACCATTAAACATTCATGATTTTTCCATTTTACCCTGTAATTAAAAATAGTATTTAAAAACCAAATGATATATAAATTATATATGTATATACATATATATATATATATATATATATATATATTTAGTGTAATCCTTTCACCTCTGTTTTTCTTAACACAAATGAGGTTCACGGTGTATACAGTGCACTGAGTGGTCTAAAATGGCAAAATGGGATTGGGGAGAGAAAAAAGACAAATAAAGCTTTGGCAAACATTGACACTGTTGCCTCCATTGAGCATAGCATTTAGCCCTTACCTTCTGGTAACTATGGCAAAAAAATGGAAATGTAATTACTTATACAAATTATTTACTTGTCTCCATAGCAACCAGGCTTTCTATATCTCCAGCACTAAAGTTATTGCGCCATGTTGAAATTAACTTTCTCAGAGTATAGCTCTCACTTAATTGGGTTGCTTAAGGTTAGAGACTCAAAACACAACATAATTCCATGAGAGGGTCTCCATACCCCATCCCATACAATAGTCATTGACCAGCAAGAGAGAAAAAGCCAAGTCTACACAAGAGATGCATAATTTTTATTATTAAATCACTAGGAAGTTTTGGGTTTTTTTTTCCTCCCTAGGCCCTCTGGGTGATGCATGAGGCAATGTCCTAAACAGCTTTATTGGAAGTGCATCAGTGAAACCCCAATGTTTGTTTCCATGGTGATGTCTAATATGATTTTTGAGCTGCAGCATTAGTGCCTCTGTAGGAAAGTAATGCTTCTTATTTGGGCTTCTAGCACTATCTATTAATTTGTAGCTAAAGCACTGATTAGAATTATGCAGTATGGATTTGCCATAGTGTTTCCTAGACCCAAGGATCTTGGAGGGCCCCAGATTCACTAAGCAGCATGAAAAACGAGGATTTACTGATCAGATCATAAACCATTTTTGAACCAGAGTAAGTATTCTTGTACGCAACTTGTGTGTCATTTCTTCGCAAGTAATCTAGAAAATAATTTCATGGCTAAAGAAACTAACAAACAAAATGGAAAATCATGGACTTAGAGAAACAGACAAATACTGCGTTACCTTGGATATGAGGTGTCAGAACCCGGCTGGTCTGTGAATTGACCTGGAGTTCTACCTGTGACATAAATACAAAGATCACTCTTCAGAAATTCTGACTCTGTGTAAAATGAACCACAGGCTCCCACACTGAGGCCACAAGTTCTTCAAGCTATGTTGCTGCTCACACAGCGTCTGTTTCTAACCTACAGGGGTATGACCACCACAGTTCTGTGCGGTGCTCTGTGGCAAGGGTGTGATTTTATTTAGTAGTGTCTTCTTGAAGTCTCAAAAGTGGGATGCTAGATTCAGCTTCTTTTTAAGATTAAAATCTTTTTAAATAATATTCATGAACTGGGTTTGTGGTCAGGGTATACTCACATGCCTGCGAGTGTGCACAGAGTCCAGAAGAGTTAGGTTCTCGGAGCTGCAATTGTATGTAGCTGTGAGTCACCCGACATGAGTGCTGGAAATCAAACTCCAATGCTCTTTGAATTCTCTGAAACCACTGAATTCTCCGTTCAGCTCTGTATGTTACTCTTTCTTGTCTTCTCTTTTTAATTTAAAGACAGTTTCCCTATGCAACCTCAGCTCTCCTGGAACGGGAACTTGCTCTGTGGACTAGGCTGCCCCCGAACTCAGAGATCCATCTTACCTCTGCCTGAGATTAAAGGTGCGTGCCACCATGCCCAGCAACCTGCATGTGACTCTTAAAAGAAAACAATCAGGTTTTACTCAGACAAAGATTTCTATAAGTCATACAGCAGTGTTTTCTTGTGGTAGTTCGAATGAGAATGCCCCCCAGAGGATGTATTACTTGAACACTCAGTCCCCGGTTGGGGACATTGTGTGTGTGCCTTGTTGGAGGGAGTATGTCACCATGGACGCAGTTGGAGGTTGCAGCAGTTATGTACCATTCCATGTTTGCTCTCTCAGCCTCCTGCTTGTAGTTTAAGGTACGAGCTCTCGCTCACCGCTCCAGCCACCATGCCTGCCCGCTGCCATGCTTCCCTGGTGTGATGGTGATGAACTCTACAATAGCCTTTCTCAACCTGTGGATGGCAACCTCTTTGATAACTCTCTAGCTCCAAAAATATTTACATTACAATTTGTAACTAGCAAGACTACAGTTCTAAAGTAGCAATGAAATAATTTATGGCTGGGGGTGGGTCACCACAACAGGAGGAACTGTATTAAAAAGCCTTAGAAAGGTTGTGAACCACTGCTCTAAAAACTTAAGCCTTCTTAAGTTGCCTCTGCTATGGGGTTTTATACAGCAATAAACAACTCTTTTTTGTTTCATCTTTTAATATTCTCCTCTTTAGAACCAGGCTTACAGGATGCAATGGTATCACAACGCATGACCTTGTCAACTGGCGAGTTGTGACCAGGAAAGGAAGTTCTGTTTGGGGTTCTCTGTTTTGGTTGTTGGTATTTACTTTCCCCTCTATATGTTGGCAAAGTTGTTTGCTTGTGTCTAAAACCTGTGAACTAAAACAGAGTGCTAGCTGGTATTCACGTAGCCTGGCAACAAAATGTAATGTACAAAAGGAAAGATTAAAAAAATAGTGAAATTGCACTAAAAATAAAATCTTCACCTAGAATGTGAGTTGTGTCAACCTGTGAGTATATAGGGTGTCTCTTATATATCTGAACAAATCGGAGACATAGACAATAATTAGAACATATTGACACCAAACTCTGGTGTGATGTATGATAGATACTAATGTATCTTCTAGTCTAACCCAGGAATGTAATATAACTATTGGATACATTAATATTCCACATTCCATAAACTTAGCATTATTGAAGCTGAGAACCTCTGCTGTGAAACACAAGAATAGATGGAGCAAATAGTCATTGCTTCATGCAGAAAATTGGAAACTTAGCAATGTGTCCCTCTGGCCCATAGGAACCTACGTGACAGCATGCTCATGACCTATAATGAACTACTGAAGAGACAGGGTCAAAGTGATGGCACCATTTTATTATCAATGACGATGGCTTACATGTGTTGTTCTCTTAGCTGTAGTAGGCAATGCTCTAAATTAAGCCTCACATATGCTCTATCCGTAATTCCCAGAGTGACCTTCCGACACAGTTATACTGTAGTGTTTCCAACTTAATAACAGGGAAATAGACCACGTTCGGCTCCCAGCACCTGCAAGGAGGTTTGTAGATGCCTGTAACTCCAGATCAAGGGATCTAACACATTCTTTTAACGTCCACAGGTTCAATCGCTACCACGCCCCTCCCCCTCCCTCTCTCCCTCTCTCCTCTCTTTCTTCCTCTCTATCTCACACCTACAAGCAAACAAGTAACTATTTTTAAAAGAAAATTTTTAAAACTCTCCAAAACATTGTGGAGAGGACAGAGGTGTCCAGAACCAGGCTGACTCCATGACAGGCAGCAAATGGGCAATTTGGGAGAGAGCAGGCCTATGTTTCTGTTTCCCAGAACTGGAAAAGTCCAAAACAAGTCAATTCCAGGGAAAACCACCCCTCGAGGGCAGCCAGTCAGGAAGCGGCCCCACAACCTAGCCTGAGTCAACCTCACCCGGCAGCCAATCAGGAGCTGTAGAAGCTGCCCCACACCCTAGCCTG
>NW_022196895.1:62884343-62898628 GCF_008632895.1 Mastomys coucha
AGCTGCCCCACACCCTAGCCTGAGTCAACCTCACCCGGCAGCCAATCAGGAGCTGTAGAAGCTGCCCCGCTACCTAGCTTGAGCCAAGTACAGTTAATAAGCATAAGTCCCCAAAATCTCCCAGAGCCTTAACCAGTCACAAAGATACCAATACCTCTGGAGATAGAGCCAACCAACGAAGGAAATGAAAGTTTAAAGTCACCAGTTCCTACCCTAACAAGCTTTAATTGACCCTGCAAAGTCCACACCTCTGTATTCCTTCCCGATGTATGGTGGACCCCAGCATTCAGGTTCTTTGAAGAATAAACACTCTTAGCTGTTGCAAAAAATACTATTTGAGTTTGGGGTGGCATATTCACAAATCACGAACCCTTACATGTAAGCGACTAATGAAAGGATATAGTGCGCAATGGCAGGTATGGATTGAGGATCTGTGTTATTTTGAAGACCATTCAGTAATACATATGCAATGCCACTATACATATAAATCCTAATAGCTGCTGATTCCTATTCTGAGATTTTGGTTTTAGCATTTTTGGAAAAGCATATAGATGTTTCATAAATGTTTGCTGAGTGCTGAGTAACTTATTTTATAACATGACTCAACTGTCGAACTGTTTTTTACCAAAAACATACTACCTAAATAAACTAAAATTCATTCATGTAATAGAGTAAAGATGATAAAACCCTGAAATGGTTATTATAATAGAGCAATTTGAAAAGTAGAACATATTAATTTAATCTGAGACATGAAGGGTGCTGTTTGGTGAGTTTGGAGTCATTACATTCTATAAACACAAAGACCTGCTACCAATAGAGGATCATTAATTTATATATTACTGACAAGTCCTAAAGGGGGTAAAGAGGAGGATGGAACCATGCTAGTTGCTTCTTTATGACAATCCCTGAGTATTCTGTAAATGGTCACTGTACCCTATATATCCTGTATATGTAGTATTTTTTTAATTGTCTTCTGTAGATCTTATTGGTTGGAGAGGGATCCTGGTACAGGATTCCGGAATCCTTGAACACATGAAATCCGGCATGGAATAGACAAGGCTGACAGCATTTTGTGAGTCTCAGGGAGAAGGACGTAGCCTGAAGGCTTGCACGAGGAATAGGGTGCAGAAACCGGACTACAGGAGAATATTCTAAAACATCAAAAGTGGGGAAGACCCTCTGTTCTTCAGTCACATGAGTAGCTTGTGTGAATGATTTCACTCTGGCAGGGAACAGAGGCCTACTATTGCATGCTAGGAGAGCATCTAGGGACCCTTGTTCCGGTGGGCAGACTTGGAAGAGGAACTTGTGACTAGGCTATCTAAAGTCCTCCTAGTTTTCCCAGAAATCAAGGAAGCACAAGGTATCAAGCCTTTGTTTTGGACCTTGTGTGATGGGTTGATATAAAATATTGTCCAAAGCTAAATATTGTGCTTCACACGAGGCCGATGAAAGTCAGTTACGGTGTTGCCCTCAGTTGGGCCAGGAGCACTTCTTTTTCAGATCACTGGTAAAGTGATGACCCATAAAAACAGCCCTCCGGGGTTCTTTCTCTTTCTGGGCAGTGGGCGGTGTTTGGGTCATGCAGAACTCAGAGAGATATCTGTTCTTCACTTTGAATGCCATGACATCCTTTTATCCCCACAGAAAACCCAACCGAACAAGCTGCAGCAGGACTTCAGTATTCTGTGGTTGTGAAGTTCAGACAACAGATGTCGATCTTATCTCAGCGAAACACACGGAATAGAAAACAGTACCCAGTTCTCTTCTGACCCCTCTTGGATATGTTGGCATCTCTCAGCTGGTGGCTTCGAATTTTCAGGCTGACTTAGCTTTCATCAGATAATTGCCCTCTACCCAGAAGAGGCCCAACCTTATGCTCAGCAAAAACCCTCATTCCCTCAGAACGACCACATTCAGTTTATGCGTGACGGCCTGGATTCTGATGTTGGAACGGTTGGTAGCTATGAGGAGCCTTCATTGGTAAAGTAATCAGATTCTGCCTCTGCATGCTCAGAAGTCTGAGTCTCAGGCATCCTGTAAAGATAGATAAATCCACAAAGATGGCGCCTCTTCACAAGAGTAAGTAGAAAAGGCTTCCTCCCAGGGTCGAGGGAGGAAGTATGCTCCAATTGTGAAGTATGTAAGCCTGGTTTATTCCTTTGCCCACTTCCGATCTTGAGTGGACCTCATCTTGGATTCCAATCTTGATGGCCTTGTAGCCTTTCATGGATACCCTTGGTTTTCCTTCTATAATTATCTTCACCTTCTCTCTATTGAAAAGGAAGGAAGAGAGGTAGGGAATAAGAGAGGAGGAGGAAATAGAGGGAATGGGGAAGGTGGGAGGAGAGAAAAGAGGGATTTGGGTGGGGAAGGAAGGGGAAGAAGAAAAATACATCCTCTTTTCTTGGCTGGTGTTTCTAATGTTGGTCTTACTGGATCTAACTACTGGTCACAGGGGGTCGGGGGTGGGGTGGGCTGTAATAAAACTGTATAGGAGATTTATGGATTATGAATTAGATACCATTTGACTAATGTTGTAAGAGAGGTTTCCAGTTTTCACAAATTCATTGGCACTGGCAGTCACTGTGAGGAACCAAGCAGCTTTCTTTCTGCACAATTTTTGTTCCCGAATGATTTTCTAAATAGGTCTGCCTGCTGGTACCAAGTCCACCAATGGTGTCTCTTTAGTCATTGGAGACTGAACTTTCCTGTTGTTGCTTTACGTAGGTGTGTCTCGAGGGCCTTGGGCTCTTAAAAGTGACCATGTTTTTGTTGTTCTTGTGTTAGGGTCCAAGAATTGCTGAAGGAAGACCCCAGGCTCAAATGATATGCAAGAGCAAAGAGCATTGATTCAGCTGAATTTCCTGCAGGCAGGGGTCTCCCCACTTGGGAATGGAGAAGTGCCAGCTTTTATCATCAATTAGGGGGACTCCGGGGAGGGATATGTGCCTCTTACCTTGATTGGTTAGCT
Source organism: Mastomys coucha (assembly GCF_008632895.1). Taxonomy (NCBI): domain Eukaryota; kingdom Metazoa; phylum Chordata; class Mammalia; order Rodentia; family Muridae; genus Mastomys; species Mastomys coucha. The sequence continues at coordinate 62,887,318 of NW_022196895.1, forward strand.
CTCTCTCTAGGGGGCTGACTGACTCTACAATTAATTAGGGCCCTGGAGACTTCCCAGGGGGTTATTTATTCATTCCAGTTACCTATTCTTCCTTCAGGCCAGATGACAAGGTGTCCTCAGATTGGCCGCCCGCCGCTGTGGTTGGCTGACCACGGATCTGGGTTCTCATTTCTAGGAAACAGAAACTGAGGCCTAGTCTCCCAAATTGCCATTTTTCAGCCTGTCATGGAGTTAGCCTGCTCTGACTAACTCAGTGCTCTCACTTCCTTTTGTTTTCTTTGAAGACAGGGTCTTTCTGTGGTATGTAGGTCGTCTTGGATGCCTCTGGAGTGTTGGGCTCACATGTGTGTACCATCACGCCTAGCCTCAATGAGTCGATCTCTGTTACTAATCGTTTTCCTCTTTCAGTGTAAGAGCAAGCTCACAAACAGGACACTTCAGGCATAATTACATGGGAAAGAAATTCCTCAAGGGACCATCCTTGACACGTTTTTGGGATTTAATTATGTGTTGATTTAATACTAGCCTATTGTTATCAAAGTGAGATTATTAGTTGGATGTCTAATTTGATAAGGCTTATTGTGACTACTTTTTATCATTTTAAAACTATTAATAATGATTTAAGAAAATGGCACAGTAAAATGATAGAATCACCGCTGTCTTCGTGACCTCTGACATCAATAGAAAAATTCATCCCTGGCTTCTAATTTATTACAGGATCTTTCTTTAGAGTTTAAAGCTAAGTGAAAAGAACTAAATGTTAATATTTAAGGACAACCAAAAGTTTAGAAATGTAGATTATTATTCTAACAGTACAACTTCCTGTGCTGAGAAGAACGCCCTAAGTAGGTTGAATACCTATCCAGACTTCCAAAGGGGGATCATTGAACAGTTGCATCGACAGTTTTAAACTCCTTGATTCTTTTTAAACACAATTTTTTATTGACTATTTTTTGTGAATACACATCATACCCTCCAATACCACTCATTTCCCCAACCTACCATATCTGCCCTCCACCCTTCTCACCCCCCAAGAGAAAATAAAAAGTTAACATAAAGATAAACAAGTTAATAAACCATCTCGCCAACCCTTTCGGCAATGGCCTGCTCCTCTATCAACCACAGCCTCCTCTCACACCTGTCACAGCTGTTGCAGCGTCAGTTCCACTGCGCATGCGCTATTCGGGTCCTCAGTGGCTCCTGCCTCTCCATCACCTGTTCGTTGAGGCATTGGAACCTGCCATGTGTCACGCAGTATACGCTTTTACCCAAAGAGCTTTATTTGCAAATGTTCATTGCAATGAGACGTTGGTCTGGCTTCTGCTATGCCATTCATACTGGATCCTCACCGAGGGTCAGATATGCTCCTGTTGGCCTGAGTCATGAAGATGTTGAAGCTTTGGTTCTGCAAGACTGGTCCCGCAGTTCATAGATAGGGTAGATATTAGGACGGGCCAACTCAAAGCCCTGGATCTGGGTCTGAACTGGAGCTGAGCTGGTCAGCTACCTAGCTCTCCCTTGCTCCTACCTGCTACCATCTGGGCCAGCTCTCCTGGGCCTGCACCACTGGGGCCAACTCTCCTGCTCCCATGCCACCAGGGCCAGCTCTCTTACATTACCCAAGCAAGGGGGCGTAGCCAGCTCTTCTAGGCTCGCAGCACCAGGACCAGCTCTCCCAAGCAGCAGCAAGTGATGGGTGCTCAGTATAGCCCTCCATGTCAACATGAATTCAGGTAGCAGCCTAGACCACAGACATCTGCATGGCCTTTCGTGGAAACGTGGCCCGCAGACATCAACATAGACCTCATCTTCAATAAGACCACAGATCCAGACACGGCCATCGGCAGCAGCATGGCCTCCACTGACAGTGCAGGCCTCTTACATCAGGCTGTTCCTCACCACGATCACATCTCCTGTTCCACCTCTCTTCACAGCACACAAAGTGCTCCACTTCTTTTTCTCTCCCATCTCTTCACCATGTTCTTGCTCATCATAGTGGTGCCCACCCACCTATGGCCTGTGGGTTCCTCGTTTATACTTTTCACTTGCTGTCTATCATCAGATTGGCAGATGGAATAATGGCACTTGTGAATGAGAACTGAGCTGTCTCTAAGGCTCTTCAGAGTTTGCTGTTGGTCTGCAATCTTGCCTCAGGAAATCCCTATAGCTTCCTGCATTCTGCTTCCCCAGGCTTCTTACTACAGAACATAACATCACCATCACCAGGCACCACCAGCTCCCTAGTACCCAATGGGAGCCTGGAAGCTTAACACCAGGGCAGGATTTCTGCCTTCTTTTATTATTATATGCTTTTGAAAATACTATGACTTATCTGGAGTTCTAGATTTCTCTCAAGAAATGAGAACAAGACACACACATACATACACACACACAAACATATATATATATGTATATACATATATATATACATATACATATATATCACATATGGAGACACTATATGTTGTATATAATAAATTTTCCAAAATAGAGTGTCTAGCATCATTTCAGGATTCCACATATGAGAGCTAAGATGACTTTATCTTAGAAATTCTGACTGTGATACACCTGTGCATGGAAAACTGAACCTAATTATCTGGTACTATGAGCATGATCCTAACCTGCAGTGACACAATAACCAAGGCATGAGCTCCAGCAAACATCATCACCATACTGTCTGATTTCCTGACTTATTACAAAGTCTCTAAGCACCTGGGCACCATGAAAAGCCAAGTCGGAGGTTAGGGAGTCATAAGTTAGCCTGGTTCTGATAAAAATACTTAAGTGGAACTTACAAGGATCTGAAAAGTAAGCACACGCTTGCTTCCTTGATCTTGAACTGTTTTATTACAACTGAGCTAATTATGCTGTTAATAATAAACTAGGTTCCTTATAGGCCTGTTTAGGTTATTGTTTTTTCTAAACAGTGCTGGGGTTGATACAATATCGTGAGATGACTGAAGTCGCAGTAAAAACAAACACCAGGTCAATTCAAGCACACCATGACCAAAAGTGTTACCTCATAGACAACGTTTAACACTTTCGTTGTTTGGAAAGACAGCTTTGCTTGAGGAAGTTGGCTGGTTTTCTCTTTATACTCAGTGTTAACACGCAGAGAGAAGCACCGCAATAAATTTAAAAATGCTTTTCCATAGAACATGTCGAAGTAACGACATAGTAAAATGAAAAGCGTTAACAGTTCTGGTTTATTCTGATTGTTTTTTTTCTCTTCTGTACATGTACGTCCCTTGGGACAGAGGACTAGAATTCTAAACCAAAATCCAGAGCACACGAGCAGCTATAGAATGTTTATTCTCCAGTGTGAGTGGCATGCTGAGAAACACCCCTGGGTGCAGGTATGCTATTCTAGCATGTCTGTTACAGGATAAATGCCAGAAACTTACAAACATCTATTTTATATGTGTCTGTGCATGTGTATGTGTGTGCATGTGTGTGTGTGTGTGTGTGTGTGTGTAAATATGTGTACTGTGTACCTGTCTACATGTGTGTATATGTGTGTGCACACACATATCACTGGTGCTTGTGAAAACAGGATCAAACGCACCACATGGCATGTGTGGAGATCAGAGAACAGCATTGTGTATTAATCCCTCTCTCTGCCTTCTACCTGGTTTCAAGTAGTCTCTCTTATTCACAACTACACACACCAGATAAGCTGGCTTGTAGGTTTCCAGATATTCTCCTGTGTCTGCCTTCTGCCTGACCTTTGGAGCCCTGGAATCACAGACGCACAGGCTACACACAGCGTTATACGGGTCTAACATTACATGTGTCCAGCGATCAGAACTGAGGCCCGCATACAGATGCAGTGAACGCTTTACCTGTGGAGCGTCTCCCCAGCTCACGATAACCTTTTACTTAAACATTGTTCCAGAAAATCCAGGGTGGAAGTACTGTGATCTGCATTGAAAGTCAAAGAAATTTTGTGATCATGTTATTAACTTTCTTGTACCTATTCTTTGCCTCTTAAATTTTATTATTTTATTTTGAAAAAAATCAGTACAATCAGTGGCTAGAATAGCTGTGCTAGAAATAGATTTTCTGCATTAATTTTCACTTATAATGTGCTTTCAGTGGGACTTCTTGTTGTTTAAAGACATCAAGCAAACCCTAACCTCAAGGATTTAACTCTTTTAGAACGGTATTTCCCCCTCCATTTCCCATGACTCATCCCCCTATTCATTTTCGACTTAGGTGTAATATGCCACCCTCCTCCATCCCTGTCTTTCCTACCTCCCCACAACTTCATGGACTGCAGCTTCCTCAGGGTATTAAGGGACTGGCTGCAGAGCTTGCTCCCAAGGTCTGCTTAGGACACCAGCCCAGAGAGACTAGAAGGAACCAGAGATACTCTGCTGGTGGAGTTCCTATGTGCCTGGTCCCGCTGGTCTCAGTTACTCCTGGTGTTGGGACAGATGTTGTGTCCTCCTCACCTCTGATCCTGAGAATGTCAGAGCACCTGGGAGTGGAGCTTCTTCTGGGTGTTGTTGGACTGGGTGCAGCGCTTGTGCCCAATGTCTGCTCAGGACACCAGCCCAGAGAGACCAGAAGGAAAGTTGCTGTTTTCTTAAAGAAAAGGTTAACTAACATTATCGGGTAAACATTTACCTGGTTTAGGTAAATCTAAATTACACTGAGTGACTGCAGATCTATGATGACCGGCTGAGGGGGACTACCTCAAGACCTATAATAGCATTGGAGGGGGCGGTACCTCCAAATTGAAACACACTGACATGACTGTACATCTGTGATGACTAACTGGGGGGTAATACCTCAAAACTGAGAAGAACTTTAAAGTTTCAAAGTCTAATTTGAGTAGGGGTCATGTTTAGAAGATCTTCAATGCGCCCTTCTAGATCTTTTCAATGAACTGCAATATATATTATATATTATATGAATATATTTTATGTATATATGAATATGATTATTCAGGGAGAAACTTTAGGACTAGTAAATATTCAATTGTTTTGGGAAAGTAACTATTTTTCATTTTGTCATTTTGGAAATATTTTTGGTCATTTTTGAAAACAGAATTGACCTCATGAATGCATTAGGTCAATAGAGAGGCTTTAAGTAAATGCATGTTGTTTCACAAAGCCATAAATGTATGGATGAGGTCAGCTCTGACTGATGACAGATATGAAGAGTTCATGACCCGTATTGCATATAGACGACTGATGCTTTTGGTTGAGAGAAGCTACAAACTTCTAAGAATAAGTGCAAACTGCGATTGTAGCAATGCACCACTTTGAGGTGCTAAAAATCACTGAGAGGAACAGGTTAGCAATGCCAACTTAAATACAGAGAGAGAGAGAGAGAGAGAGCTGTGGAGATGATCAGATGAAGTGGAAATCTGTAACCCTCAGCACAGGCTAGAGTTTATGTGCGATGATAAAGCAGAGAAAGCCTTTCAGGCATCTAATATACCCTGAGTGTTAAGCCCATAAATCTAGCAGCTAAAAAAAAATATCTTTATTCTTACTCAAACATGGTGGAGGAAAGTCTTTATTATTTTTATTAAGTATCTTCCTCATGATGCTTCAAAAGAATTAAATTTCAAAAACTACTGGGTGATTTTTCTTTCTCAATTAGAATAGAACATATTTGATTTTCTTAAAAGCCACCTAATTTTTTCCCTCTCTCAAGAGTTATGCTGACACTCTCTAAATAAATCCCAGGTGAAACAGACACTCATTTTGTGTGTGGGGGGGGGAAAGATATTGGTTAAGCTCCCCAAATCCAGTAGGTCTGTGTGCTTAGGCAATGTGTTTAGTTCAAATAAAAATAAAGTTCTCTCTGTGCAATGTGCCTGTAATGCAAGTTTCAGAGGGTTGCTTTCAGCAGTGAGATTCTTTTACTAAACAAGTGAATTGTTTTTCATGGATTTACATTAATATAGCACCATAAGTCCTAAGGAATTTTCAATGAAATGGTTCATTTCCTTCACAGTAGACACTTGAGACTCTTTCTATCCTCAACTTCCAGGGTGTGACGAGGAAGTGACCCTCACAGACTTGTGTGTTGGTGGCTTCATTGACAGCTGACGGGCTTTTGAAAGGTGATGGATTCTGGGGTTCTGATGTTATCAGTGGATCAATCTGGGTAGGATCAATATACAATGGCATTGCAGGAGTGAGGGTATGGGCTTCCTGGAACCCAGACTGCCTATAGGGTCGACGGAGCAACAGGAATCTAGAGGAGTCTGCAAGAGGAGTACAGATGTGTGGATTAGTCAGAGCAAGCTGAGTCCAGTCAGAAAGCAAGGCAGCAGACAGTGAGATGTACCACACGTAGCTCACCACAGAGGGGCAGTGAAGGGTAAAAAGGAGAGACTAGAGTGCTCTCAGACAAGAGATAGGGGGTGGGGGGAACGATTGAACTGGGAACCAGCAGGGAGAAATGGCTGCACACACCTGTGCACATTCAACCTCAACAACAAAACTCCTGGATCAAATCAGGACAAAAGTTGCAAGAATTTGGGAAGTGACTTCTGGCAGTTAAGGTACCCTGGCAGGCAGATTACCTTTTTCACACATGTTCTTATCAAGGTAAGCAGACTGTTGATGCCAGCTCCCACAAAAATAAGAGGAAACAGCATCCAGTTCATCAGTCCCATATCATCTATAATGCCCACTGTCATCTATAATGCTCACTGTCATCTATAATGTCCACTGTCATCTATAATGCCCACTGTCATCAATAATGCCCACTGTCATCTATAATGCCCACTGTCATCAATAATGCCCACTGTCACTTATAATGCCCATGGTGTGGTAAGTGGTGAAACACTAGCAAATAAACCAGAAATAATTTGATCTGTCATGAAGGAGAAAAAAATGTTACATTTTTAAGAAGCAGGGAAAGCAACTACTTTACCCAACTCTGGAGCTTAAATACTCTGGAGCTTGTTTTTAATTGTATAGGTATGGGATGGGCATCCCACGCAAAGGCCTTCAGCAAGATACTCAAGTGCAGCTCTTCAAAGAGAAGGCTCTCGTCTGTAGCAAGCGCAGAACCATCAACCCCATTCGTGAAACACTAGCTTTCCTTGAAAGAATGATTGATAGAATAGTGTAGTCTAGACTTCCATGATTGGCAGATGATTTCGTTATAAATATGAAGAATGTATCGGTCATTTGAAAGGCAGAGTCAGCGACAGGATTCCAGGATTCCAGGTTTGAGGTTTAAGTTTCACGGGCTGCCATCAGCTTGCGTACTTAGCTTGGAAAATGTTTTCATGAGCTCAGTGGTGGCGTGCTCAAAAGTGATCCTTTGTGGTTACACAGGGAACTGCGTCGGCACAACTCAGTGATCCAGTATCCTGAGTGACTAGTTAATACATATGCCACAAACATGGACAAAGGATTCATTCAAACTAGATCAAAAGGGCTTTCACAGAACAGCTCGGAAATTCTTTAATATGCTCCCAGGTTGATAAGTACTAATAACATTTGAGATAACTATCATTTTTTTTTCAAGTTCCAAGTTGTATCAAAGAAAACTAGCAATGGTTTCTAAAAGGGCTATTAAGTTTTCTGATTATCTCTGAGTATATATTTGCTTGAGCCCTCATTCTTTCCATTCCTAACAGGTTAGCTGCAGAAGTAGGTATAAAACCCAGATGGACCATTCAGCACATACAGGAGTACCACGGTGATTTCTCAGTGAGCATCATGTCTGCTTTCCCAGCCCTAAAAGGCTGCTTCGTGGCTTTGCTTTGATCCACAGTAAGTGTAGATCCTGGTAGGTTTGCTCTCTGCCTGTGCACATGCATCTCTCTGCACACATCCGTTTCACCCTTGCAGCCATTCCTTCCATGGATCCCAGCCCTGTAACGCCTTCTATCACAGTCTGCATTTCATTATTACAGAATGAAATCGTGATGAAATAAGAGGTCTCAGCAGGTGTTAGAAGTTAAACAGCTTTGATGCCGCAGATCACCCCACCCAGCCTCCAGAAGACAGGCTGCTGGATGGTTCTTCTTATTTCTCACTTTGAAGTAAATACAGATGTTAAGGGTGGAGACTCACGACTTCAGCTCTCTGATCTCCCTGCAGCTCCAGCAAGATGGCTCTCGTTAATGGCCTCCACATCCTCTTCCCTGGGAAACGTGTTACCTCCCCTCTGAACTGGACTTTTATATCTTATACTTCATTTCTCCTCTTTGCTTCCCTTGAGAGGAAGTCAGGCAAATCACAGCCTTTTGTAGATCTTGATCGTGAGTGGGCAGCTGTCTATCCAGCTACTAGCCCCAAGGTTGGGGCCGCATCTGAAGCAGTCACAGAATTTGACTGGTATAATGGCTATCTGTGAAGTGTAACAGTCTGATAATAAAACTAGCTAATGAAGCATTTAAGAACGTATATACATATTTACAAATACACATTCAAACATACACACACATATATATATGCATACACACACACATACATATATATATATACACACACTAAGTGTAGAGACCTCTGCATGGAAAATTTAGATCCTGTGCATATCTAGGAGAAATGTTTCAATATTGATGAATACTTATTGTATAAATATTAATATTTAATATAATATACATTTTATCTACATGAAAAACTTAGAGACTCTTTTGTATGTCTAGGAGAAATGTTTTGATATTGAGGGTGTAACATTTGCCAGAACAACAAAAACACAGGGACACACAAAGACTGAAAAACAAGGAAGAGGCAGCAGACTTTCTCACAGTGTCAGATCACCACAAGACTAGTATCCTAATACCCAAACACAAATAGGCAAGTTTTGTGGGACATGCTATGAATCAAGTCACCTACAGTTCACCAAGTTAGTACTGCTGCGTGACACAACAAAAAGATATTCTTACTTAGGCCAAAACTTTAGCGCCTACCACCGATAGGAAGAGAAAAGCCTGTGCAGCAGGAGTGAACACAGCCCTTATGGGTTAGGTAAAGACGAAGAGAAGGACATTCACATGCAGACATGGAGGTAGAAGTAGACATAGCTATAGAGAAAGACAACGTAGGACAGTTACTTAGGAGGCAAAGACTTTGCTGTTAGTGGAGAGGATTTAGAAAACTGACAAAATAATAGACCAATAATGAGGATGGCTTACCAAAGCAGCATAAAACAGTAAAATTAACACAAGGTGTGCTTGCCTGCTGTAGTCACTATACTGTACGATGGAACTCTTCAAATGACTCCTCTTACCAAACTGTTACCTCCTCATGTCATGTCCTGCAACAACCCCAACTTCTAGACACTTGACTATTTGCCAAGAGACATTCCTCAAATTCAATGCTGCCTCAGACGATCAACACAAGCTCTGTCTTAGGAATACAAAAGGCTGTGGATGGGAGAAATTGTCTGTCTCCTCCTAAAACCTTCTTCTCAAGTCTAATGAAGAAAACACCACTATGCCGTTGTACGTCCTGCTTTGTAACTTGCTGTGTCTCATAAAACATCCTTTGAAACCTTTGCCCATTTTAACGTACAGATTTTCACTACAATCTCTACACACATAGAGCCATTCGCTATGCAACACAGCAGTGTTCATCAAAGAAGTTCTGAATTTCACAGGGTCTGAACAACGCCGTGAGGCAGCATCCGGCATCGGCATCCGGCATCGACATCCAGCATCAGCATCTTCTGGCAATGGCAGTTTGAAGAGTATTCATTAAGATGCCAACATCAATGACTGACAGAGCCAAAATGGAAGCAAAATTATTTTTATACTTATAATCTATGTAGTTTCTTCCTAATATTCCTGATGGTTATTCATGGCTATAATCAGAAAGGTGTCTTCCTTAGTCAAACAGAAATAACTTATTTCATGAAATCATAAACATTATTTTAGCAAAAAGAAAATGGTTTTGTGTTGAAAAAGAAAGCAGTGTTGCATCAAATGTGCTTTTTTTGAAAAGGGGTAGGAAATTATCACAAGAGGGCATTAACTCTGCTTTGTGTTTCTGATTTAACATTCGGTACAAGCAAGTACTAAACAAATGCCTGAGGAAGGTGGACATAACTTAATAAATAGCATATTGATGGGTGTACGGCGGAGCCTCAGAGAAGTTTTGATTCGCGTTGGGGTTCATCCCTTGTAGGGCTGCTCTTTTCTGAAGAGGAAATGGAGGAGATGGATCTGGGGAGAGGGGAGAGGAGAGCGAGGAGTGGAGGGGAGCCTGTGGCTGGGAAATATTGAATGAGCAGTGAAGGGACCTGCATACTGCCGGGTGCTCCCCTCTGGACCCCAGGTGAGGCACAGACCACACCCAACCAATTTCCAAGCACAAACCAAACACAAAGAGATCTTCTATCAAGCAAGGCAAAGAGACACGGTGGCTGGCAGAATCTGAATAGGGCAGAAAAGGAAGCACACGGCTTTGCAGGTGTTCATTTTAAGAGGGAGAAAGGAAGAGGCCTGTGCTAGAATGTTAGCACAACGTGCTGGAAGTTCTGATTGGGTATCTTAATTAGGTTAGTCAAAATAACAAAGTTTGATTCCTGGACCTTGGTGTTTTGATACTTGGACCTTGGTGATGGATCAGTCTCTAAAATGAGTCCATAGCCGAATAAGGGGATAGACCTTGGCGGCTACCTTTAGGAATGTAATCGAACAGTTTGGCAAGAGAAAAGCAAAAGGTAAAACCTACCTGCTCCACATTTGCTATGCTTGAGCCTGAGTTAGCCATGGTCAAGCCTGCTAGAGCCCTTCAAGAAGAATCTATTTTCAATTAAAAAAAAAAAAAGTTGCTGTTTTTACCATGGAGGTTGGCTGTTCTCCTGTGTGGATTTCAAGAAACCCACATTATTGGTTTGATCCATATTATCTTAATTGAGAGGAAGTTGTGCCTGCATTGGACAGTTGTAGACTGGACAAGCTGGGATGGATCATCTAGCAGCCAGACAGGAGCTAGAGAATGACGTTGACCATAATGGCCATGATGCTAAAATAAAAATTTACTGAAAGTTCTGTGAATATTTTAAGTAATACTTTAGAGTCTATGTAAGTTTCTTTGGATTATAATAAAGAATGTCATATTGACTTCCATAATTCATTTTGGAATACCATTTTGGGAATAAATATCTGCATTCTTTTAAGACATTAAAAAAATAAAGGAAAAAAAAACAGTGTCAAAAACAATTATAGAAGAAAGAAAAGAAGAAACATGGTAGACCCTGCCTACACCCTTTGGAGGTGTTTACTGTTAGGCCACTTCATTTAAGAGTCCCGACCCATGCTGGGAGAAAATGAGGCTTAAACTGCATAGAAATGTCAAGTGCAGGTGTACTGCTAAATATTCCCAGC
>NW_022196895.1:62898676-62911165 GCF_008632895.1 Mastomys coucha
GGGTGGGAGGAGGTACAGAGAGGGAGAGAGCACATCATCTGTAAGAACCAAAGAAAACCTGTAAGCCCCACTCGCCCAAGGACAGATAATTTCCTGGAATTTTGGCGGCTATGGTTCTTCGGAAGTAACAAGCCACACATTTGTCTGCACCAGATGTGCTTGACTGGACGTGGGCGGAGGTAAGCAGGCAAGAAATGTATGCTTGCCCCTGATTGGACCTCATGGCGGGAGGGTGGGGGTGGTCAGGTGGTTTTTACCCTTTGAAGCATCTGACTTGTGACCTTTTCCTGGAAACCCAGAGATTGGCCTGGCCAGGATCCATCATCCTGGCACAGTATTTAATTAAAGCTTGCTTCAAATTTGACTCTAAGTTGTAGAACTGTTTTTTCTCTCACAAATTTCAGGATTAACCTATACACTAGCCACATGAAGGGACCATCAGTAAAAAAAAAAAAAAAAATCAGTGCCTGTAGCTCCAATATGAACTGACTACCACCAAATCAAAGGCACAAAGCAGAAACTACTGTACACATAGAATCAATGCTAGGATATAAACAGAAAATTGTTATTTTGACCCAAAAGACAACATACTATTTTCCTTTCAGGGATATAAAATAAACATGTTGGTCTTTGACAATTAAAAAATACATATTATTGTATTGAAAACTTAATTCAGATAAACAAAAGAATTTATTAAACTGATGACATATTAACCTGTAGACATTTTTAAACCCTACAAAAATTAAAATGTGTATATGTATGTATGTGTCTCAGTTACTTTTCTGTATAAGAGACACTATAACCAAGACAAGTAATAAAAACAATGATTAATTGGAGGCTTACAGTTTCAGAACGTTAGTCTAGGACCATCATGGTGAGGACCGTGGCAGGTGGCAGGCAGTAGCTGAGAGCTTACATCTGATCCACAAGGAAGAAGCAGAGAGAAAACTAACTGGGAATGACCTGATCTTTCAAAACGTCAAAGACTGCCCCATTGACACACTTCCTCCAAGGCCACACCCCCTAATCCTTCCTAAATAGTTCACCAATTGGGAACCAAACTTTCAAATATATGAGCCTGTGGAGTCCATTTTTATTCAAACCACCTGATTATGTTGTAAAAATATCTAAAGTTGATATCATAAGGTCAGTCATATCAACAGCAGAACCCTGAGCAGTTTAAAAATCCAATAGAAATTGACTTCAAAGACTAGCATTCGGTCAGAATAGATATACAAGAGAAGATTCAACAGAAGAGGACAAAGAAACTGAATTTAAAGGAGTCATATGGAAAGAATTAATGGAACAGTATGCAATATGAGATGGATGGACTGGTGCTTGACACTGAGCCATCCTTGGAGAGCTAACGAAGAGAGAAAGACATGGTACAAATTCAAGAGTTGGTAGACAAGAAATGACACAGAACTTGAGTCTCTACCATGACCCGTGAATGTCGATGAGGACATTTGAGGAGAGACGTTCTCTTTGGAGGTGGATAGCCCAAATGACCAAAATAGTCTCAAGACTTGAGAAGAACTCCGTGGTGCACTTTAAGGCAACCACTCAAAAGGCTGGCCCTGGAGAGCCTGAAGGTGGACTTACCCAGATTTTAAACAGCTTCGACTTCTAAAGTAGATGTTGCCTGATTTTTTTCCCTTTTTACCATTGAACCATAACACTGACTCCAAACTGAACAGCACACCCATGCTGCCTGCATTGTGTTTTCTACCCCAGTACACTCCCTTATTTGAAAACTGGATCTTCCAATATATGCAAGGACTGCAATAAATTCAGATAAAGTTACCAGGCATAGTAGTTAGTATAGGCCTTAAACCAGCACTTGGGAGGCAAAGGCAGACAGATCTCTATGAATTCAAGGCCAGCCTGGTCTACAGAATGAGTTCCAAGACAATCAGTCACATAGTGAGACCCTGTCTCAAACACACACACACACACACACACACACATTCATAAACAATTGACAGCCTGGCACCCTTACAAGAAAAAGATCTTACAAGGATGGACACACAGAAAATGTCATGTGAAGATGGCAGTGTGGAGTATGTAGTAACAAACCAGGGAATGCTAAGGACATCGAGTGACTCTTACAAGTAGGTGTCCCAGAGCTGAGAGAGAGTTCAGCCTGTCTACAACCAAGACCTCAGCCTCCAGAACCACTGGAGAAGACAATTCTGTTTGAAGCCATCTTACTGGCAGCAGGGTGTTCGCGTCCATAGAAAATTACAGTTGGATCATTAGGGTTTCAGAGAGAGAGAAAGGGGGTTGGGGGAGGGAGCGTGGGACCCTTTGCCTGTGTTCATATTGTTGAAGAAACAGAGTTTACCCATCAACTTCCTGAAGGGACAACACATACAAAATTTGGTTCACAGAAATTCAAGATACAATCCTAGCAAGTGTTTTAATACATGTTTTGGAAGCAGTTGTCAGGAGGAAACAGTTTCAATTAACAAAAACCAAAATGAACGGCGGAGCCTCCGTGCTACCATCAGGTGGTCGATAGGTGGAAAGGCAAGCCAACTTGTTTTTCTGGGATTTGGCACAGAAATCCAGCTTCAAGACTTGGAATTGAGAGGAAAACTAAATGTTCAGCTAAATTGAAAAGAAAAAGGCTACCCAGTTAACCCAGTGCACTGATGGGCAGTACGGGTACACATGCAACTCCTCCGATCAGCTGGCGTGTAAGACTCAAGGAGTCCCAAGAAAAGCTGGCCAGCCTGCGCGTCTGCCCCTCCCCCACTCCTCTCAGAACAGAATGAAACCATAGTCTTCATCAGAATTCACACAAATGCACAAAACAAAACCAAAAGACAACAATAACAGCAAAAATAATCACCCAACTCTCTCCCTCTCTCCCTCCTTCCTGCCCCCCTCTGTCTCACACACACACACACACACACACACACACACACACACACACACACACACAGCTGGAGAATTGACTCCTTGGGTGAGCGCTTGGTGCACAGGCAGGAGGGCCTGCGTTTGGATCCCAGCACCAACTCAAAACAAAGAAAAACAAACAAAAATACAGCACTTTGTGCCCACACCCCTACAACCACCACCAGTTTATGCTCTGGCTCATGACTTCCTTTGTTCTGGTATAATGTGACCTTACATAACCATTCCCAGTGGAATGTAGCCTTAAGGACAACTTAAATCCATGTTTCCAGGCCATGGACACTCCCACTTATCTCAAGAATAAAGTGTCCCTTATCCCCTTAAAAATGAGAGCTCGGTTTATGTTGACATTAACCATAGACTTCTAAGGTTATACATGAAATGACCAGAGTGAAAAACTGGACACTACACAATGAGGTAGTTCTTAGAATTCGGTCTTCTTAGTTGGCAAGAATCTCAGCTTTTAACTCTTAACATTCTCAATTCCAAATTCAAAGTGTTCAAGTCTCTAGCAGAAGTAGGAACCCGAGAAAGAGAAGAACTGCTCTGGTTAATGCTTTATCATTTTTGATTGTGTTCTTTGCTCAAAGCAAAACTTAATTTCATCTTGCCCGGGGGAAATCATCCAGGCAAAATACCCAAGTGACCAGCTCCTGACTTTGTAAGCAAGTGGGCCCTCAAGTCACCAGATTAGCACAGAGAAAGAGGAAGTGCTGTAACAGACCGTGTTCAGACTGTGCCCCGCTCAGCAGTGCACTTCACAGCGGCTTTCAGCAGGAGGACCTTTAATCAAACCTGAAGTGACAGAAGCATTTCTGCCTTTGGTCTTCAGGCTTTTAGACTGTGACCCTGCATGAGTACGGGGTTCAGCAAGAGGGTCCCAGGCTCACAGACCCTACTAGGGAGAGAGTAAAGAAAGGGCTATTCGCCTTTGTTGAAAAGAAAAGTCATGAGTTATGAGTCTCAAAGACTTGGAAACTAATGAGAATTCCTGTCAAATATGTTTGGTGAAATTTTGTAGTGAGGAGAAGGGATCAGATTAACAGCAGGCATTTCATTCAATGGGAACAGGTTAAAATGCCCGCATCCAAAAATGTCAGTGTTAGGGGAAAACTGAGTCTTTCTGAGTGTTGCCTAGAAAGATCTACTGTGAGGAGTTAAATGCACTTAACTCTCTTTATAGATACTGTAAGATACTCACTACAGGTTACACTAACATTGAAAACGTGTAGGACCTTACTCGTTAATGTCACTTTCTGATTTGATTAATGTTTTTTTCTGTAATTGCTGTTATTTATCATTTGAAATATAAATGTGTATATTTGTCATACATGCAGTGACATTTTAAAATATGTGTATGTTGTCAGCCAAGTTAATTAGCATAAGTGTTTTTTCATAATTCTTATTATCGCTTGCCTTCAAAGGTAAACTCACTCCTAAAAGCTGGTGAAGGGAAGGAGTGACGTACATTTCTCTAAGGGTCCAAATTTTTATTAGACAGGAAAAGTATGGTGAACAGCTGCTGTATTTAATAACAGTGTAAAACCCTATTGGGTGAAATATTTTCAATTTGATCTAACAGAATTACATTAATAATTTCACTATGTTCTTTTTTTAAAAAAAATTCCTGCATGAGGAATATATTCATTCATTTCATTACATTTTGCAATATAGTGTCCATCTTGAGTGTACTGTAAAGGAGAAACCACTAACACAAGTACAAACTTGTGCATTTATTTTTCTTGTCTAGTAAACACAGAGAAAAGGAAAGTGCCGGGTGAGTATTCGGATTTCATCACCTACAAATTCTCCCTGCCTCTTATTGTAAATACAACAGTGCCCTCTAGTCCTCACTCTGCAGGGAGAAGCTGTGTTTCGAAAGGAAGCAAACTATTCTTCAAGACATGAATTATGTTTTTAGTTAGTGGACCGAGAGGGGGATAAAACCTGAACTGTAAGAAAAAAAAAAAGATTAAATAAAAATTTCTAAAAAAGAATTATTTCATCCTGAAATAATGTAAATAATTAAAGAGTTACTTAATCAAGAAAACTTAATCCTGTCTTTTCATCTCAAATACTTAATACTGTTTTTTTAACTTTAGTTTTGTTTATGTTTTTCAAGACTGGGCTTCTTGGTATAACAGCTCTGGCTATCCTGGAACTTATTGTCTATACCGGACTGGCCTCGAACCCACAGAGGTCCACCTGCCTCTGCATGTCAAGTGCTAGAATCAAAGGTGTGCGCTACCATGCCCAGCTGTCTTTTTAACTTTTAGTTGGCTATGTCCTTTGCTATTCTAAGCTGATATTAAGAACAGAATCTTAGGAAAAGCTATAAAGCTAGCTCAATGTATTAGTATGTAATTATGACATATCCAACACTTCATTTGCCTTGGAGAAACTGTGGAACTCTCTCACTGGTTACATGTGGAAAGGAGTCTTCTAGAAACACCTTAGGGAAGCTTCCCACAGCCTTAGAGACTCAAAGGGTCCAAGCAGCACCTGGGAACAGTGACTGTCTGAAAACACCAAGCCCTGCCCTCTGCAGAGAGAACAGAGGTGCAACATTCGTGATGTCTTGGGTTCTTTTATTCCTGCACACTCCAGGAACCAAGAAAGCCTGGACTGAAGCTGGGACCAAAGTTTAATATCAGGAAGCATAGCGACCTGGTTATGGATGGAGCCAGAGCCCTAGAAACTCTTAACAAGCTAGGATCAGTCACCTGTCTCCAGTAGGCCAATTAAAGAGACAAAAAGTGTAAATCAGGAAACGGTGATTTTATTCAGTATGGTCACGTTGAGAAGAAGCAAGGTCCATTCCACTCCCTCAAGTCCATCTTTGAAATCATAACATAAGGTTTATGTTTGATAGAGGGAAAGAGGTATGCAGGAGCTCGGAGCCTGGGGCAGGGAGGTATTGGACGTGAAGACAGGCTCATCGGTGCTACGGGGAGACCACTCGATCTCATGCTAAGCCCAGCATCACCCAGGGGTTTCTCTACATGCAAGCTGGTGGGAACATCCTCCGTGGCAGTACTTTACTGCAAGGAGATCAGCCTATGTTTTAAGCCTGACATACTGATTCCAAGTCTGGTGCTCCAGACTGGTTCTATTAATAAAGGCAGACAAAACCCGGTCCCCTTTCAGCATTTTCTATGTCCAGCAGAACATAGAAAAGGCTCCCGATTTTTATTTTAAAACTGTAACTCACTATCTTATCGGATAAAGACAGAAATCCATGTGGACATTTCAATATGGGTTTGGTCACAGTTCAAAATTATTATTTGAAAATAAAAATTATTTGACAAAATCCAATGCATATAACAAGGTTCTTTTCCCATCCCCCTGACACCAAACAAAAACCCTCAAAATTTCAGTGGACATTAAGGTTAATAATTGTAAGCAAGCTACGAGGAAGGATGTGGGGAGAGAGAGGGAGAGAGGAAAGAGAGAGAGAGAGAGAGAAAGGGAGGGAAGGAAGGAGGGAGGGAGAGGGAGGGAGAGAGGGAGGGAGGGAGAGAGAGAGAGAGAGAGAGAGAGAGAGAGAGAGGTTCTTTCCCCATAAGAACCAAAGCTACAGCTAGCATTGTAACCACTGCTATAACTTCCCACAATATTATCCCACAGCCAGGAAATAAGCCGTGTGCAGACTCAGGACAGCCCTGGCGGTGTGTGCACCCAAGTGTGTCTGAACTGACAGCTGTCTCCTTCCTCCAGCAAGACAGCAGCACTGGTGTCTTCTCTCTCCTGACATCCTGACCCTGTTAGAAGGAGTGTAATAACAAATGGGGTTCACCTGGGCAATCCAGCCCACATTCCCTGTGTAGGGTCCTTAACACATCACACCTGCTGCCCAGACTAAACTTGTCAATTTGATCAAATTGAGGAACTCAGACTTGGATGGGTCTGTGAGGACTGTCCCACAGAGGGTTAACCAAGTGGGGAAATCCAGCCTTGAACTGGGACCACATCATCCCTTCGCCTGGGGTTCCAACAGAGTAAAATGGGGGAAACGGAGAAAGACAGCTGTGTTGGCACCCAGCTTTCTCTGCTTCATGGTCTGCCCAGATGGCCTTCGTGCCCAGCCTGTGATGGTGGACTGCATCCCCTTTAACCTTGAACCTGAGCCAAGACCTTCTTTACCTCCTTCGTGTTGCCAAAGCCAGGCATTTTTATCCCAACTAGAAGAGTATCTGTTAGTCACACATCTGTGTAAAGGTTGCTGTTGGCTTGATTACAATGAGAATGAGTAGCTTAGTCCATAATTGCCTTTTAATTTAAGGTAACACTGCCGACCACTTTGGGGTCAGCCTGTATGTGTTATGGGGGCGGGGGTGGGAGGCAGTGGTTCAGTCTACCAGAGCAAGGGTGGCTTGGGCTTACTGTTACCATTCCATAGGCTCTAGAATTCCCAGTTTCGACAAATAGATGAGAAATAAAGAGGCACAAAATGTCTAAGTGTCTATCTATCCTACATGTTGTGGTGCCAGAACATACCATGAGAAATGCATGAGAAAGAGTGCGCTGGCAAAACAGAAGGATGCAGTGTTTCTCCACAGGATAGATTATATTCTTGTGTGCGATTGTCGTTAATCTTGTCAACTCGAATGGACTGGGGAGTCTGTAGGAGATCAGTAAAGATAAAGTGGTATTGATTATTCATTTGTTTAATAACTTGGCATTTGCGCTTAGCGTCAAACTAGCCTTATTTTGAGAATGAATTGTTAGAAACCAGCTGAAACTGTTTGATAGTAAGCACCCGGGACAAGGCTGTAACAAAGACCCAATTGCTTTTATACAATCATAATGTTTGGAGTCAGCAAGGCTTTTCAGTAAAGGAAAACAGCTATTTACAAATACAAACCTACAATTACAATGAAAATATGCTGGCTTTATGTCTAATTGGAGTTGGGTCTAAATTATGTGTTGGTGTTTTTAATATGTATAGAAAATAAAAGGCTTTAAAACTCAAATTACAATCTTTGTTTTAAAAAATAATGTACTCTGTCTTTCAAAGCTGGTAAGAAAATTGCAACTGTAAGCCATCAGGTAGAGATTGAAAGTTCCAAAGCTAAGCTTGTTCAGCGTTTTCATCTGTACAGAGGTGATGCAGTTATTTGGATATGAAAGTAGAGAGAAAGCAGAATCTGCAGGGTCTGATGTTGTCATTGTTGTTGTCATTGTTGTTGTCATTGTTGTTTATAATAATGCACCTGGGCTGGGGAAAGGGCACAGCTGGTAAAGCGCTTCCACACAACCCTGGCACATGAGACCCTTCTTTTGAACCCACAAAAAGATGGAAGAAGAGAATCAAAATTGTCCTCTGTACTTTCTCAGCTCCTAAATGGTAGGCATGCTCTTCATCCCAACATGCACACACATACACAGAGACACACACACATACATACATGCACACACACATATACACATGCACACACAGACACACATGCACACACACATGCACACACACATACACACACATGCATATACATATACACACATGCACACACATATATACATACATACACACACATACACACATACACATACACACATGCATATACACATGCACACACAGAGACACACACACATACACACATGCACACACACAGACACACATCCATATACACATGCACACACACACAAACACACATGTGCACACACACACAAATAATAACAATGATGATGATAATGCCAGGCATGGTGCTGCACGTCTTTAATCCCAGCACTCACTAAGCAGAGGCAGATGGGTCTCTGTGAGACTGAAGCCAGCCTGGACTACATAGTGAGTTCTAGGCCAGCCAGGGCAACATAGACCCTGTTCCACACAAACCCACAAAAATTAATGATTTTGCATCATTTGTCAGCAATACTTTATTAAAGATGCCATGTCTTTGGTGGTACAATTTAACAGAATTTGATTTCTATTTTCTGGATTGATTTCCACTTGTGTGTACGTGTGTACATCTGTATGAGTATATGCCACTCCTGTACCAGAAGGGGGCATTGTGTTCTATAGAGGAATAGGAAGTTGTGAGTCCCCCATTGTGGATGCGGGGACCTAATTCAGGTTCTAGAAAGAGCAACAAGCACTTTTAACTGCCGAGCCATCTCTCCAGACTCAAAATTTGATTTCTTAGCTAGAAATGTGTTCTTAACATATTTATATTTATAAATATTTATATTTATAAAAAATGACTTGCCACAAAAAATTATGTTGAAAAACTGCTGAGTTCACACAAGTGAACTTTTTAAATTTATTCAATTATATTCTTCATTTTTTAAAAACTTAACTTCCTTTTCTGAAGACCATATTCCAAAAGGTTATGAGGATAATTATAATTAGAGAGTAATTAATGCTAATTATGTATCCAACTCAAAGGCATCTACTACCCCTCTCATCTGTTAAATTTTACCAAAAAAGAAATGTGTGTAGCTCGAGTAACACTTGAATGAACAGTAACTGAATTTCATGCACCATCAGCCAGTCAAGTTTAAGTATATTCTCAATTACTGTCGTAGAGCACAAGTCATGGGTGTTCGCTATATTTGAAACAGAGCAACATTCTTTGAAGTAGCTGACCATCTGGACCTAAGGATGCAAACCTCTTGATGCTGCAGGGAAAGCTCCAAGGGGGAATTACATCGCATGCAAGCGTTCGCCCTCCACACACGTGACGCTGTGAAGCTCAAGGTAAACACATGCGTATTTCCAGCATCATCAGCAAACATGGCGGGGAAAATAGCTCCCTGAGATAGTCACCAAAGTCAGTTCACTCGGGCGGTGTGGGCCACCTTACCCGTCCAGTTAGAAGTAAGGAGGCAAACACCAAGCCCTTCTCCATGCAGGTTTTATTCAGGAACCTTCATTTTTACTTCTTCTTACTAGCTAGTTTCTTTTTTATTCTTTTATATCTTCTTCTTACATACATCTAGTTACATCTTACTACTTACATCTTAATTCTTAATTCTATATCTTACATCTGTCCTTACATCTTACTTCTATATCTACATCTTCTCTCCTATCCCATTACCAGCCCCAATTCTACATATTTACTTCTAAATCTCTCCTAACCCATCACCAGCCCTAATTCTACATACTTATTATCTCTACATACTTACTCAATACTCCTTATTCTCTCTCCAGCCCCCAGGCCTTGTGGGTTAAATACTTTTCCTGGTCCCAATCAGCATCAGCTATGTGGCAAAGCATAATAGGCTACAAGAAATCATGCCAGCTTGCATCATAAACTAGAGGCACACAGCTTTTCCAACTAAGGCCTGTTTATCTCAATGCTCTCTTCTCTGGCCGGAGACCAGGTGTTCAATATATATAGGGTGGCAGCTGTGGCTCCCCACAGGGCGGCTTCTGGGCTTCGTGTGTGCATTCCCTTTAGCCTAGTAAATCATTGGTCAGGCTTCTTCACAATTGGAGGTCTGAACTTCCCTCTCAGGTCCCCTATTTCTTTCTCTGATCTTTGAGATCTACATCCTTTTGTAGAATGTTACCTGTCAGTTCCCCAGCACAGCAGTCTCTTCTCTAAGGACAAGGAAACCACCGTTTAGAGTACACTGTAGAACAGCAGAGCCTCTGCGGGAAGCCAGGAGGCTGACTTTGGGGGGCTCCTTGCTCCAAGCTATAAAGAAAATCTCATCTAAAGGAAATGAGAACACTTAGGCTCTGGATCAAGCCAGTTATCATAAACAGAGGCCTGTAATCTGCCCCCATCCCTGTCCTCAGCTCTTCGACCTTCTGAGCTTAGAACCAAGCTCTAGACTTTCTTCACTCACTGTCAGAACAAGTAACCAGCATAAAGTCCTCATTCCGGATGGATTTTTTTTCCACTCGTGTGTTTTGCTTTGACAATGTGCAACCATGCGCTGAAATAAAAAGTGATACTGGCCACATTTATGTCAAAGACTCTACACTGCTACTTGTTGTGGAGGCCTAGGATGTTTGCAAATCCATGGCTAGATCATCTTGGGCTCTCTTTAGTCCCCATAATAGATGTTTATTGCACTTTTCTGTCTTGGCTTAACATCCTGGTAACTGTCACTTAGATCCTTTCGGAATGCATAAACAGAGCACTAGTTCATACCAATTCGAAAGCTAAGAGTACCCTGACACCTAGAGCAGACACTTCCCCACTTTGCTCTAACCTCCTACCTAATCTGTCAATCTTGTCCTTGACATTTTCTGTAATGTATGCCTTTGTTGCGTTCTGAAACTATAGCATTTCATTTTACCATTTCCAGGTTTGAAGATTTTATCGCAGCTGCCCAGAACTGTGTCCCTGGCCAGAGTCGCTCACGTGTAGTGAAAGAGTATGCTTATTTCTTATACTTAATCCGAATGAAGAGAAAATCAAATTGAAAGTTACACTGAACTGTCAAAGAGTCTGCGAAACAGGGCTGGAGAGAGGGCTCAGGGGTTAAGAGCACGGGCTGCTCTTTCAGAGGTCATGACTTCAATTCCCAGCAACCATTTGGTGTCTCATAACCATCTATAGTGAGATCTGGTGCCCTCTTCTGGCACGTAGGCATACATGCAGGCAGAACGATGTATTCATAATAAATCTTTAAAAAAAAAAAAAAAAGATTCTGTGAAACATGAGTAGAGCTATTGGTGGAGGTGGCACTGGGTGTCGTGTATGTAAAATAATTTAAAAATGGATACCGGGAAACTGAAGACCAGTTTGCTGGAGTCAGCGGAAGAAAAAGGATGTGTTGAGAAGCAGTCTTGTGTCTTAGATTCCGTTTCTATTGCTGTGATAAAACACCCTGACAAAAGCAGCTTCGGGAAAGAAGTCTTCATTTTGTCTCACAGGCAAAGACCACAGTCCACCGTGGTGGGGAGTTCAAGGCAGCAGGAGGTTGAGGCAGTCCATCATGTTTTCTGATGTCAGGAAGAGGGGCGTGAACAGTGCCATGAGTAGCATCCTTTCTTCCTGTTTTACGTGTCCAGGACCTAAGCACCGGGACCGGCCCAACCCACACTTACAGTGGGGGAACCGGAACCGGCCCAACCCACACTTACAGTGGCCTTCCCATCTCAAGCCTCCACCCCACAAAAGACACTGCATTTGGGCCATTTGTCAGTTTTCTGGAGTTTGTACCCCATTGTGTGACAAAGTGATAATAATTTTCTTTTCTTGAGTAGCCTTTCAAATTGCTGCAAGATTTTCAAAGCTCTTAATATTAAGAAAGTAGAATTTCTCTGACAGTAATTATAATTAAACATCACTATATTTTAGTCAGAGAGTAGCAAAGGACTAATTTCTAATTCAAATATTCAAAAAATGATTTATACAGTTATTTTTTAAAAGTAAAATGTTTTGTTTTTATAAATATTTAAATTAGTTTTCTTTATATCAGGAATTTTTCCTCTTTACTAATTAACTCAAGCTATATATCTAACTATATATAGCTGTATATATAGTATGATGTATACATGTCTAACTATACATATATGTGGTATATATAATATAAATAGATATATCTAGCTACATATTACTATATATACACCATACTATATAACTATATATACTATACTATATATGCTATATACTA
>NW_022196895.1:62911368-62917317 GCF_008632895.1 Mastomys coucha
ATATAAGTATACTTATACAGTAATATATAGTTAGATAATGTGTATAACTATTGAATTAATCAGTATGTTGTATTAATTACATTATATATAATTATATTATTTATATATTCATGTTATATATTATATAATTATTATATTATATTATATTAATATATATAAGAGAATATGTCAAGTATTGTACATATGCCTTATTACAAGCCAAACACACACACAAATGCATTCGCCACTTGAGTTCTGTACCACTATTTGATTTTGAAGGTTAAGAAACAACAAATAAAGGAATAAAAGAAGTTGGCAGTTCTGTAGTAGCTCATGTTTTGAGGAAGACAAGAAATGTACAATTGAATACGTAAAAATTTTAGTACAATGCTCTGTGCTCACAACAAAGAGCAAATTATAACTTTACTATAACTTAAAGCCATACTAAGCATTTAGATAATTTCCCAGGTTCATGTAATATCTTCTGCAGGAATATTGTTTAATAATTTGCAATATAGCCCAATGCACTTTTTATTATTTAAATTTAAAAATTAACATTTGTGTATTTGGTATTTTACACACATATGTGTAGATTTCTTCCCCTTTTGCTTGAGAGCAATTCGGAATTTGAAAACAGTCCGGACAGGCTGGAAGCTGGAGCTGGCCACCTGCCGTGCGGAACACTGACTTCAGCTCCTGAGATCAAAGACTGACAGGTCTCATGTTTATGTTAAAAGCTTGTCGGACTCTCTTTGCCAGTTCCTCCTCCGGTCTTATGTTTATGGTTACATTGGATTACCTAGTGTTTATGTTAAGATGGGCTGCTTTTGGTTTTCCCTGGTTCCTGACTCTAGTTATTTAAACGGAGTTATCCTAAGTAAAAAGACACACCTTGATAAAGCTACCTGGCGTCCATGTCTTTCTCTCTTACCCACTTGTGTTCACAGGTACTCAATAATCTCCAGTCCAAGAGCACCCAACGGAGTGAGGGTCCGCCGGCCGGACTCTTACACATATGCTAATATATTTTGTTCCTATCCATACTCTTTCCACATATTCCTCCTCTATCCACTTGCTGGTCCCCTTCCCATATTAAACGGTCCCTCCCTTCTGCCTTAATGTCACATGCATTTCATCCTCCTCCTCACCTAAGATCCGTTTCTCCACTCTGATGGTCCCCTTCTTACTTTCATGTCTCAAGCAAAAACACACACACACACACATACACACTCAAGCTCACACATGCACATGCATGCACATGTACATGCACACATATGCACACACCTCTAAATCAAGATTTTACATATGAGAGAAGACATGTTTGTCTTTCCAAATCTGGCTTGTTTCACTTAGCATCATGATCTCCAGTTGCAGTCATTTTTTTTTCTGCAAATGAAAATGTCATGATTTCATTTTCTGCAAGGTTAAATAAAATGTCATTGTGTATATGGACCACATTTTCTTTGTCTACTTATCTGTTGATAGACTTCTAGGCTGGGTCCATTGCATAGCTAGCTGTCTTAGGGTTTTACTGCTGTGAATAGACACCATGACCAAGGTAAGTCTTATAAGGACAACATTTAATTGGGGCTGGCTTACAGGTTCAGAGATTCAGTCCATTATCATCAAGGTGGGAACATGGCAACATCCAGGCAGGCAGGGTGCAGGAGGAGCTGAGAGTTCTACATCTTCATTTGAAGGTTGCTAACAGAATACTGGCTTCCAGGCAGCTAGGATGACGGTCTTAAAGCCCACACCCACAGTAACACATCTACTCCAACAGGGCCACACCCACTCCAACAGGGCCACACCTACTCCAACAGAGCCACACCCACTCCAACAGGGTCACACCTACTCCAACAAGGCCACACCCTCTAGTAGTGCCACTCCCTTGACCAAATATATACAAACCACCACAATAGCTATTATGAATACTACAGCAGTGAGCATGGGTGTATAAGTTCCTAACCACAGGGAAAATACTAATTAAAATTACTTGTCTCCACCCCAGCTTGCTATCAGGGACCCTTGTATCCACAACACCAGACATGACCCGGGTAGGCTACCTATGTTCTCTCTTCCCTCCCATTCATTCTGTCCTCTAGTCCTTCTGTTATTTGTCTCAGAGAGCCCACTTTACTCACTCCATCTCCTTTTCTTTGGAACTTGAGGCCAACTCACTTGTTACCAGGGACCCTGTAGCCACCAACCCCAGTCCCACTTAATACCAGGGACCCTGCAGCCAAAATACATATCATGAACCCACATGGGCTGTCTGTATTCTCTTTCGCCTCCTACATTATTCCAATTGCTTGCATCCCATCCAACCTCCAGGTCTTGCATAGGTCCCATGTTCTGTGCCCTGGTCCAGCCTGGTGAATTCCCTAAACTCTAGCCCATCTTTACCCCTCCAAACCCCAGACTTAGCATGGCCTGAAAAATCCTGCCTGTGCTGTTTCCATGTTTTGAATATGCTTGGCCCAGAGAATGACACTTGGAGGAAGTGTGTCACTGTGGAGGTGGGCTTTAAGACGCTCCTCCTTCTATGCAACCAAACCAATCTCTTCAACTTAGCCTCAACTGGACTCCCCAGAAAAGAGGAAGCAGCAGTCATATTCTTCACCAAAACATAAGAACAATCTCCAAGCAACATACTAAAATTTCCCTCCTCTGAAACTCCTTGATCCAAGCCCCCCAGAGTTCAAATCACCCTCAGCGCTAATATTCCTACTAGGATGGCCCATTAAGCATCATTTAAAGCATTCCACTGCTTTCCAAATCCAAAGTCCCCAAATCCACATTCTTCCAAACAAAAGCATGGACAGGCCTACCACAGCAATACCCCATCCCTGGTACCAACTTCTGTCTTGTTAAGGTTTTACTGTTGTGAACAGACACCATAACCAAGGCAACTCTTATAAAGGACAACATTTAATTGGGATTGGCTTACAGTTTCAGAGGTTCAGTCCACTATTGTCATGGCTGGAAGCATGGTAGCATCCAGGCAGACATGGAGAAGGAACTGAGAGCTCTACATCTTGCTCCTAAGGCAGGCAGGAGAAGGGCCTCAAAGCCACCCCACAGTGCCACACTTCCTCCAACAAGGCCACACCTACTCCAACAAGGCCACACCTCCTAATAATGCCTCTCTCTGGGCCAAGCATACTCAAACCACCACAGCACTCGAGGCCTAAAAGCCCCAGATTTAAACTTCAAACATGCAGAAGCAATGCTTATGTGGAGCTTTAACCTCACAAGATTAAAAAGTTTCAAAGGAGTTCTTTAGGAGAACAACCTTCGGCTGGTGATGGGAAATTTTGTATATAACTGCATAAATATCAAAATAAAGATGCAAAGCCCTTAATTTACTCAAAGTTTCGCAAAGGAAGAAATATAGACAGAAAGTGTCCTACCTATCTTTAACTGTCGCAGTCAAATATCATTTGAGAGAAGAATCCTTTAATGAAGAATTGTCTAGGTCACACTGGCCTATGGGCATGTTGAGGGTGGGTATCTTACTAATGTCCACAGGAGGGAGGCCCAGTTGTTGTGGACAGTACCATTGCCTGGGTAGGTGGTCCTGGGCTGTAGAAGAAAGCTAGCTTAAAAGAGAACAAGCATGGTTTCTCCTTCAAGTTCCTGCTTAAGTTCCTTTCTTGACTTCCTTCAATAATAGTCTACAACCTGTATGCTGAAATGAACTCCTTCCTCTCAATTGCTTTAGGTTGTGGTGTTTTATCCTAACAACCGCATGAAACTCTTGTATCTATGCATCGCATAGGAATCTAACTGAATGAACATTAGTGACTAGGCCTCCAACCTCACTCCAAGAAGCAAGAAAAGACACGAGATACAAAGGTTATCTTCTGCTCTTTCCTATTAATCGGCATCTCTGATAGTTTTAAAGTTTTCCACTGTGTAAACAAGATCCAAGCTAATATTTCAAGCTCTCTTTTCAAAGAGAGTCCAGCTGTGTAAATCCTATTTCACATCCCCACTTTTATTAGCATAGCAGTGGCCAGTGGTTATAATGAAAAGCACTTTAAAAGCTAGCTAAATGCCATTTATTTATACAGCACTTTCTGCATAATACATTTACCACCATCTATAAAAGACCAAACAGATAACTAAGCCAGGGAATATTTATGGATGCACTCCTTTGTTTTGCAAGCCTTGCTTAGCTGCAGGTAAATTGATGTGCACATTAAATATGCATGAGCCAATTTATGTTATTTGTTTGTATTATAACATCCAGGTGTCATTTTTCTCTTCTTTGATATACATCTGAGATTCAAATGCAAACACTAAGCATAATTGTTATATCTGTGTATCATTAAAAATGGAACCATGAGGCTGCCTGGAAGAAAGCATTTAATTTTTAAAATAAGACAGGTCTCCTGGGAATCTTATTTTTCTCCCTTAGAATAATGTTACATCTATAACACCAGTTACATGGAGGCAGCAATTTTTAATGCAATTATCTTTTAAAATTGTGGTCTTAGGATCAAGTCACATTATTAAAACTTATTAAAGATATAACTTTTATTTATATGGATTATATGCAATTATTTGTGCTGTACAAATCAAAACTGCTAAAACATTAAAAATTTCTTTTTAATTAAAATTATATTCATAAACATGCTATAGTACAACAGTTATAAGTATCATATGTATGTCATGGTTTTATAAAAAAATTCTATTTTCTAAAAACTTAGGATAATTATATTTTATATTTTGGTAATTATTGCTTTGCAGTGGGTTTTGTTTTGTTTTATTTTTAATAGACTAGGCTCAATAGGACTCATATAGATTCTCCTGTCTTCTTCCCTTATTAGTGTTTCAAATGTGTTGAGTCATCACACATCATTGGAAAGGGCAGATATTTTTCAGCTGGTTATTTTTCTTTGATACATAGAAAACATGAGAATGTCATTTTTTCAATATGAAATTTGAAATTATATCAATGAAATTTTTGTTCTCTTGATTTAAACAACACAGAAGCTGTGATGTGCATATGCCAATTGGATGAAAAACAAGTGGTACATGCTAATTACATCAGGATTTGATTATTTTTCTCTTCATTGTATAATCAAGTCAATCTGTGACTAATTATTCAATGTCACTAAAGTTTTATGTGATTTCTTATGAATATGTATGTGTATGTTGATGATATGTGTGCCTGGGTGCTTGTAGCAGGGTTTATATGTGAGGTCAGATGAAAATTTGTAGTTTGGTACTCTTCTACTTATTCAAACCCTGGTTATGTATCTCTGCAGTTTAGAATCTCTCTCTGGATGATAATTCTTGTTGTACAAGTGTACCAGAAATGGGAGCACATCTCCAGAAGTTACTCTTGACACTGGATTCTCACAAACAGCATGCCTGGGTGTTGGGTTGACTACTTCTTAGAAAGAAAGTCGGGGTGGCACTCATGGGGAGTGGGGAGGCAGCTGGGGTTTGTTTTTGTTGTTTTTGTTTGTTTCTTTGTTTTTTAGAGGGGAAACTGGGAAGGGAGAAATTTACATGTAAATAAAGAAAATATCTAATAAAAATTAAAAAAAAAAAGAAAGTCTTACCTAGCCTTCTTTCTTCCTTCCTTCCTTCCTTCCTTCCTCCCTTTCTTTCTTTCTTCCTTCCTTCCTTCTTTTCATCTTTTCTTTCTTCCTTCCTCCCTTTCTTTCTTCCTTCCTTTCTTTCTTCTCCTCCTTCTCTTCCTTCCTTTCTTCCTCTCCTCTTCCTCCTCCTCCTCCTCCTCCTCCTCCTCCTCCTCCTTTTCCTCTTCCTCCTCCTCTACCTCCTCCTCCTTCTCCTCCTCCTCCTTCTTCTCCCTCATCTTCTTCATCTTCTGGTCTGAAGCTCTTTCTATAGTAGGGATAGAATCTATTGTTCTTCATCATAACTCTTTTTTTTAACTTTTATTGCATGATTTCAATTTATCTGAATTTGTTAACATTTAAGAACATATTTTAA
>NW_022196895.1:62917629-62928209 GCF_008632895.1 Mastomys coucha
CATTATAACAATAAAAATGAGTATCATAAAAGTTGTTTGATATAAAACAACAATCAATTTAACAGTCTCATGTAGACGCTCATCTACAGCAATAGTGAAAATACATTTATCTCAATATAAATGTTAAATAACTCCAACATATTAACTGTATCCTTCAAAATAATACATCACTACTAGTATTTTCTTAAAAGAACATAAATATATAAAGTCTTTTTGTTTGTTTGTATTTAGTAGAGTTTAAAATCTTGGCTCTTACTGTGGTACAAGCCCAAAATAAGAACAATCTTTAGACATTGGATTTCATTGTAATAAGGCTGTACTTCAATGACCCTCATATCACCAAATGATTTTACCTCAATCGTAGCTAAGCTGAGAGTTGACAGTTCTGCTGCACCAAGAAATGAATTGTAGGCTCGATTTTTGGATACAGACTTTCTGTTATCGTCATAACTCTTGACTTTCACATGTCTGACATTTCAGATTGGTCTTGATTTCCTAGACTGCTGTCAGTCCACACATATACTTTATAGTTTGCCCATATAAGGTTCCTCTAAAACTATGAAATGCAACTTGGAATGATCAATTCCTGATAGGTCATGTTTTTAAATAATTATTTACAATGTAGGCTTGAGGGGAGAATGGAGATATTTGAAAATATGAAAATTAAAGCGAGGCATATTGGTACACACCTTTAGTCCCAGCACTTGGGAGGCAGAGACAAGCAGATCTCTGAGTTGAAGGCCATCATGATCTACAGAGCAAGTTCCAGAACAGCCAGAACTACACAGAGAAACCCTGTCTCAAAAACAAAAACAAATACACACACACAAAGAAAATAATATACATCAGCGCATGAATTTAGATATGGATAAAAACCTGGTTCCTGTGGTATAAGAGCTATTTAGAAACTGATCATTTAACCCAGTTATTTTGAAACCACTAATGTTGAAATTAAATAATTAGCATTGTCTTGTTAATATTTTACATTTTAAAATCACGTATTGCCTAAGAACCTAAGACTAATTTATAATATTGACTTGACTACTTAAGTCTATTAGAATATCTCTGTTGGAAAGCAATAGATCTTGCATCAGGTTGTCTTGAGACAATAAAGACACTGAAGTCAGAGGTCTGGACTGGAGTCAAATCTTTGTCCTGTTAGTTATACTTCGTAGGGAAATTTTCCTAAGTTCTTTGCAAAACAGACTCTCCTCTGGAGAGGTTTGGTCTGAATTATGTGTGTGAATAATCTGAATAGAGAATGCCAAAATAAAACCATTGTGATCTCTAAAAAGCAAGCAATTGTAAAATATTCTATACTCTTGGCAGAAAACCCAGGAGTACTCCAGTTCTGATCAAATGACGACTGTGACCGGTTCTCTTTTAGGCTTAGGTAAACACAAAGCTTTAAAATGAATGTGGGGGAATAAAACAAAAGATGAAAGAATCGCAGATTATAAACACCAGATACCCTGAGGCAAGAGCTAGTGTCTCTCTGTTCTGTGTACTTAGATTATTCAGCTTCACAGTATTGCTAAAAACAACTTCTCAAAGATGAAAAGACATTCTGGCAGAACAGACCAGCAATTTATGAAAACAGACGAAATAAAAGCTCTAGAAGTAGCCATGTCGATGTGTCTTCTGAGAGTCTATTGAGCTACTCTATCTGCATGCTTCCTAGCTTTAGCTGTTCACTCTGACTTCACGTCCATCTTTTATTTGAACCCAGACATTCTTAAGTCATATGGTAAAATATCTAAGTCTGGTATCGCTTAAAGTGGTAGCACAATTCTTATGATTTTATCCTATTGACTAAGCACCACATTGATGTGTAAAGAACTGAACTTTGAGTACCACGGAAATGTATACAGGATTGTACATATTTTCACATCATCTAAGTTCATAGACAGTAAGCAACCAGAGTGTCAAAACAGATAAAAACAAAACAATATATTTTATAGCAATCATCACATTCTTAAATATTAAGTAACTTTGAAATTCAAGACTTTATATTATATTCTAAATATTACATTACCAACTCTTTGGATGAATGAATGGATGAATGTGGGTAAGGTACATGGTCTTTTTGTGCTTCCTTATTTGGAAAGTGATGCTACCATAATAGTATCCACATATGGTGTAGATTATAAGCATTCCCTAAGCATCTTCTCACTGGCTTATCAATAATACTGTACATTCCTTTTTTCTCTCTCTCTTTCTGTGCTTCTATATAAAGTAGTGAACAGAAAGTGCCTGTGTAGCTGATTATCTCACACAGCTCTACTCCATGAAGTCATCCTAACACTGGTTCCTTCTACATTGTAGCCCTGACATTCTCCACATGAGTACATTCTAATAAACTATAATTTCTATCCCAGTGTGGTGGGTTGAATACACTTGGCCCATGGGAAGTGGCTCTAATAGGAGGTGTGGCCTTCACTGTGGGGATGGGCTTTAAGGTCTCCTCCTATGCTCAGGCTCCTCCCAATGCAGAAGAGAGCCCCTTCCTAGCTGCCTGTAGAAGAGTCTCCTTATGAAGGATCAAAATGTAGAACTGTCAAGTCCATCAGCGCCATGTTTGCCTACATGCTGCCATGCATGCTTCCTGCCATGATGATCATGGACTGAACCTCTGAAACTGTAATCCATCCCCAATTAAAAGTTTGCCTGTGTAAGAGTTGCCTTGGTCATGGTGTCTCTTCACAGCAATAGAAAGCCTAAGACACCCAGCATTCTGCTTTTAGCAGCAGGCTAGCTTACCTTTTTCTTCTTTTCCCTTATTCACAGATCTAGAATATCTATTTAATGCTAGAGCTAACTCTATGGATCCGCATTATACAATGATGCTGTAATTTGCACTTGGACTCCCTTTAAAGAGCTCTGCAGTGAAGTCACAGCAGTGTTACGATATAGGTCAAAGGAGGTTTGGCTTTCTCTTATATAAGGGGAAACACCCAGCACTCAGACGCCCTTCTATCTTTAGGACAATTTCTCCTTGGGGGTTTTCTGGGTTTCGCTATAGTCTGGTTTTCTTGTATTTTCCTGAACTGACATCTCAAGATCTCCTGCATTGTTAATTCTTCCTTAAGTATGCTTCTACTTCCTGTCCTCTCATTAAGTACTACTTATTGATAATAGTCTACCTCACAGTTCAAACAAGAAAGAACATTAGCTCTTGGTGGAATGAACTTAATGACATTCTCCCTCATGATCCTGTCCGATAAATCTATGAAGATTTGACTACAGTCTCATTATAAATGCAATTTTCTCCTTATTAAGTGTGATTTTTGTCAATTACTCCTAGGATTTGTCAATTATTCTCTAGGATGAACTCCCTCCATGGGAGTGCTGACTGCTAGTGGACACCTCTGCTTTGACATCCAGGCAGAATTCCTA
The DNA here is from genome assembly GCF_008632895.1 of Mastomys coucha. NCBI lineage: Eukaryota > Metazoa > Chordata > Mammalia > Rodentia > Muridae > Mastomys > Mastomys coucha. The sequence continues at coordinate 62,921,026 of NW_022196895.1, forward strand.
AGAAATGCAATAGACTGTTAATCAAATGCTACAAAACTGATGATTATTTATAAGAAAATATAGAACACTTCAGAACAGTGGTGGAGACTGGGAAGGAAGTAATTAGTGTGATTGATGTAACTTAGGTGTTATGGCAGTGCTGAAGAAAAGGGAGTCTAGGATCTATCAGCTGGGATGTAATCTTTGATTCATTATACGATCGCTGGCATAGGACCTCCCTGCAAGTCCAGTTCCTCATCTGTGGAGAAAGAAACTGAAATGGTCAATGTTCAGTGTAGCTCAGGGCAGAGTGATTATAATACACAGCTCCCTACATAAGGACACTAAGACCCCATGTGACATTTTTGCATGTCAAATCACACAACCGAATTTTTTAATTCCTTCTCCTACAACAACTCATGGGAGAAGTTCATACCTTTCTTCTTTGGCCTAGCTTTTATGGCCAAACTTTCACACAAACAGAACTAAGTGAGAAATTAAGGTACAGATATAACAAATAGAAGCTGCCTCGTTTTCCAAACCTACTGAGGCTGATAGAGAACTAAATCGTAAGTGCATTCTTTTTCACCATATTGAGTCATCTTTCTTAAATAGCATTATCTGGTGCCACATCTGTCTTAGTTAGGATTTCTGTCACTGTGATAAAACACCATAACAAAAAACAAACTAGGGAAGAAAGGGTTTGTTTAATCTTACATCTTGGAGTCCATCATCCAGAGAAGTCAGGCCAAGAACCTAAGTCAGGGACCCGGAAGCAGAAACTGAAGCAAAAGCCATGGAGAAATGGTGCTTGCTGGCCTTGCTCTTCACACCTTGCTCTCTGCCTGCATTCTTACACCATCCAGGCCTGTCTATCTAGGAGTAGCACCTCCCACAATGTGCCGGGTCCTCCCACATCAATCATCAGTCAAGAAAATGCACTTCAAGCTTGGTGTGGACGTTTTCTCAGTTGAGGGTTTTTTGTCTTCCCATATGACTCTGGCTTGTGTCAGTTTTATATAAAACCAGCCAGTCTAGCACCATAATCGAATTCAGTTACTACAGCCAACCAGACAACTCCGTAGGGGTATTCAGGTAGTCCCATGTCTGATTCCAGATTTCAGCACAAAGACTTTGTAGTTGCTGCATGGAATGGAACAGGGCCACGCCTTCTAGGTAAGTGGGCACCTACACACTCAAGGTAGTCTCTAGAATCACCCAACTTCCAATTTTTTTTTTTTTTACTTTTTGTCTTTATTTTATTTATTTGTGTTTATTTAGTTATTTATTTGGACTATATTCATTGTGCAGAGCGAGTTTCACGAAGATGTTTATATACTGGTTTACTGTGTACCTTAAGCATACTCGACCATACCCCTTCTTTCATTGTCATATGTCCCACTCCCTTTAGTCCCCTTTGTTCCCCCAGACAGTTGCACTTCTACTTTCATGTCATATGTGCACATGCATGACTTTACATATCATTACAAGATATAGGACTCAAGAGGAAACACTGTGTCTTTCTGAGGGTATAGTAATTCACTTAAGATGATTATCTCCGGTTGCATCTACTTCCCTGAGAACTACATAAATGTGTTCTTTATGACTGAGGAACAGTTCGTGGCACATGTGTCCCACAATTCCTTCATCCATTCTTCTGTGGTTGGGCACACAGGATACGAGAGAGACAAGGCTGTTATAGCTCAGGGGTAGGTGGTATCCAAATGGGGGGTGGGGTGGGCAAAATAGGCAGAGTTATAGGAGGAGAACATTAAGTGTAACCAGCTAATCTCCCCTGAAACAAAGACATGGTTGCAAGGTGGGCAAAACAAGGTAATCACAAACAGCAGTCATAGCAACACATCTTAACAGATAGATGCGACAGGTGGTCGAGGCAGTAGCCATTGTATTCATCAGAAGCATCCGATTTGCTGACCCAGCTGAAGAGACAAGAGGCAGTCACATCGACTGGACTACTTTACATCAGCTCCCAGCAAGCCCTGGGTTCTCCGATCTCATAGGACTACCTGGGGCTGGTGTGGTGTGTGCTCCAAGGTGCTCACCCTCAGAGCAGTTTGTGGTCTACAGTTGATGTCTGGATGGTGTCTGCCAGCCGGGTGGAACTCTGCCAAGACAGATACAGACCAGAGACAGGAGTCAAAGTTGAGGAACTTAAAAACATTTATATTTGGAGCTGCCCTCTCAGGAGTAGGCAATAGACGGGGACACTTAGGCCGTTGGTTGACAAGAGCTCTCATCCGGAGACCATCTGACCTACGAGTGGTGGGTGTTAAGTCTTATGATTTTTTTCTCCGACGACCTGAAGCTTGCCTTAAAATCTTGAACTTGTGACTGATAAATAGTAGTCAATGCTTGGCCGGTTTAATCAGAACTCCATTGATTAATGTTAAAACTTTGGATTTTTGAGATCTCAGTGTGATCGTAGCATAAGGTAATTTGTATTTACATACCTTGGGTCATTTTTTTCAGATCCTCGTAATTTTAGACTTTTTACATCCTCAAATGTTTGCAATTTAAATATTCTAAACCTTTGTGATTTACATATACTTTTTAATTCAATTATTTACCATTAGAGACACATAAGTGCCTGGCTGCCAAGAGCAGGCTTCGCAAAGCAAGTTCCTTTAAACAGTAAAAGTTACATTCGAAACCTGTTTGTCCTTAATGATGAAGCCCGTTAGCCAAGGCAAGCCTCTCTGCGAGTTTGCCTTTCTTATCAGATGATTTTACAGCTCTAGAAAGGTAAGGCCTGGTTTACACATATGAAATGTACTGACCAGGCAGCTGCTGGTAAACTGATGAAGCTACAGCTATCCATCAACATCATCAGAGATCTGAGAAAGACAGATAATACAATCGGCCTCTGTATCAATTAGAGAGAGAGAGACTTAGCCATGACCTAGACAGTTGTCCTAGATCCCTGTGGTCTCGATGGCCTCGCTGAGGGCAGTGGCTGTAGGTCTTTGTCACACAGGATAGCATCAGGACTTTTGCTGCCAGAGCCAGGTCTAAGAGATTTTCCTGGAGGTGAGGAACCTAGGGGATGGACCTTGCTTTGACGAGGCAGACCAGAGCAGGCAACCGGACAGTGTTTGTGCAGCACCTTGGCAGCAGGCGAGGCACGGGGCATGCTCACGCTGTGGTTAGCATCACCACAGTCCAGGTGAAGTTATTGTCCTGCGTCTGTCTTCTTTGGAGACCTTAGGATTGCAGGTAGGAGCTGGGATCTCTGTCTGCCATGGTGAGCTTTTTCCGTCAAACATTTTAAATGTCATTGTATGGCACTGAAAATTGTTGAGAGCTGTCTATTAACTACACCTGACTTCTTGAAACCTTGTAAAGGAGGCTAACTAAAGCTTGTCCTTGTAAATACATACATTTGTTTAAAAAAAAATTGATCATTTACAAGGCGACTGTTAATCTGCGTGTCTTAATTATCTTTAACAATTTACAGCAGGTTAGAAGCTTTTATAAGATGAAGATTCTATAGTTGTATCTCTGTTGAGTTTAGCCTTTAAAAGAATGAAGCTTTTAATTCCAGCACTTGGAAGGCAGAGGCAGGCGGATTTCTGAGTTTGAGGCCAGCCAGGCTGGTCTACAAAGTGAGTTCCAGGACAGCCAGGGCTATACAGAGAAACCCTGTCTCAAAACAAAACAAAACAAAACAAAATTAGGATTCCTGAAATGAAGCTGTTTTCGTATCAAAACGAAACTTTAAATCACAGCTACAGTCCACAGGTAGATGGGCAACTGGACTTTTCCTGATCCTCTCACAGTGCACCATTGCAAAATATCACAGTTTCTCGCATGACTCAGTTTACCCAAATAGCTAAAGCTTAATAAAGCTAGGAATGACAAGGGGGCCAGACATTGATTCCTAAGTCAGCGTTTGCTAGTCTGAGTCGACCTTCTATGGTGAAAGTGAAGAATGAGGAGACGTCCTGTGGGCTTTCTTTGCCAGACTGCTGGGGTCATTGTCTTACTGCATCAGATGACAGGAATGTGCCAGGGTCTGCTGTGCAGTAGTTGTGGTCCTAACTTTAGTTGGGTGTCGACTACGCTGGGTGTTTTATTCCAGTGTAGCGCTGAGCCTTTTTCAGGGTGAGGCTTTAAGAATGAAAACCGTGTTGTCTTCACATATTTCAGTTAACAAGAACAGTCAGTTCGAAGAAGAACTTCAGGGGTTAAAAAAGCAAGGTTAGCATATATGAATATTTGCCCAGAACTATAGACATTATGAATTAGGTCTTAGTTTTAAGATTACCTCTGTAGCCTTCTACTTATTAACCTTGTGTTACTAGTTTTAATGTTTGTTATAGATTCTATTCATTTTAAACTATATCCAATAAACTTATAAATCCTTAGGTACAAAAGCTCTTATAATAATTTTACAGATATGTTTATATCTTTGACGTTTCAGGCAACTAAACCAAGTCTTCAGAATACCCTTACCTAAAACACATTTGAATCCCTAATAAGCTTAATCCAGTGACCAGAAAGCTCAAAGACTAGGCTATCAAAAGCAGCCACAGCGATCCGAAGCAATGGGTTTGGACCTGGGAAGGGGGAACGCACAGAAGGTGCAGACAGGGTGGCATGCTTGGGGAGGTGGTCGGTGGGGGTAGGGCGGGGTGTTGCCCACATAGCCCCAGCTTGGCTTGGCACTGTGGGAGTGGCAGCTGCGAGAGCCAGGTCTGGCTCCCAGGTCCACGTGTAACTGGCACAGGAGCGCACACAGCAGAGAAACAAGAGTGAAAACGAAACCGAGGCATAGAACTCATGCAGGTGCAAAACACGATACACAGAGCAAAAATAAATAACTGGGGGCCAGGAGAGGGGTCACTCAGAGGCTCACCAGTTTGGCCAAAATCTTTTTCTTAATAAGAGGCTTTTTTTTTTTCAGTTGCCTCCCTTACACAACCCAGATGCTAGGAGCCCACCAGAGGCTCCCTAAGTGTCAAAGTTTACCCAGTAGACTTAGGCTGGGTTCTCCTTGGCTCCAGTACGCCTGACATCTTCTGCGGGGCCTCTCCAAACCCCCAGCTTGGTCCCCAGTGTAGTGAGACATCGTTTTGCTTCCTGGGGGCAGGCCAGGTCTGTTTCTGCTCTCACACAGGCATCATATGTAGGGGGCTGGGGATTGGGGGACTGAAATGAAGCTTCCTCAGCTGAGTGGGTCAGACAGAAACTCATTCAGCATTGAGTGCGAGGAGCAAGAGCCTTCTCCAGAATCGCTTTTAGCAAAACATCTCTCCTTTATTGGAGGTAAAGGGGTAAAAGGAGGAGTGAGTAGGGATTTCCAAACTGGGTGTGCATCGTTGTCCGGGGTCGAGGTGGTAGGAACGCTTCATTTGCATGAAGAGGAATTCCAGGTGTTTGCTGGACTTGTCCTTATAGTGAGAGTTTAACGTGTAATTTGGCCACCGGGCACTCGACTACCTCAGGGGCGGCAGAGGCGGGTGCTGGAAGCTTACAAGCGCAGGGACATGCAGGCCCAGAGCAAGGAAGAAACAGTTCTACTGCTTCCGGTCTCAGGCTGAGATTTTCTGGGTTTGGACACACCTCCACCTCACTTGTGCTCTAGACTGGCTCTCCTGGTCACATAGCTTTCGGGCTCTAGACGTCAGCTTTGTTAACGCACCCTAGGCCTCTAAACCCTGTCAATGGGTGTTCAGGTATCAGACCTCTCTGGTTTTCTCAGTCCATAGTATCACCAGGGCGTCCGCAGTGTCCTCAGGGCAGGTCAGAAAAAGAACTGGTGGCTCTGGCCAATTTTCCAATTAACTGTAAATGACCAGCGGACCGTGGGACCTCCTTTTGCCATGGATGGAGGAATTCCAGACTTCGTCAGACTCCCTATGTCCTCCAGATCAGGATCTCATAAAACCAGGACAGAACCAGAAACCAGATGTCACAGGGGAAAAAAAACAAAGTTAAAAAGCTTATATGGCCGGGCGGTAGTGGTGCACGCCTTTGATCCCAGCACTTGGGAGACAGAGGCAGGCGGATTTCTGGGGGGTTTTTTGTTTTTTGTTTTGTTTTGTTTTGTTTTTTTCGAGACAGGGTTTCTCTGTGTAGCCTTGGCTGTCCTGGAACTCACTCTGTAGACCAGGCTGGCCTCGAACTCAGAAATCTGCCTGCCTCTGCCTCCCAAGTGCTGGGACTAAAGGTGTGCGCCACCACCGCCTGGCACAGGCGGATTTCTGAGTTCGAGGCCAGCCTGGTCTACAGAGTGAGTTCCAGGACAGGCAGGGCTACACAGAGAAACCCTGTCTCAAAAAAACAAAAAGAAAAAGCAAAAAAGTTTCCTGTTTAAATTCCACCAAGCTCAGCTATGCCCTACTTATTGCCTCCTGCCTAAAACCGACTTGCCAAACTGATCAAAGAAAGCAAGCTGCCCAAGTATGCATCTGGATTCATCCTTCAGTGCCCCTCAACAATATTCTGATATCTTGCCCTTCCAGTAACAACAAATACTTCTGCCCATCTTCTGTGGGTCCTCTGACCACAGCCACCTAAGGGGAAATTGGATTACAAAAAGACTGCTTCCTGTCCCCTAGTCCCCTGGAAATACCTAGCATATAAAAGACATGAGTCCTGGACTGGAGAGAAATGTGTCACAAATATTAGGTTTTATTGAGGCAAAACACCTGTCATCAACCATCCATATCCAAGATTACAAATAGGTTAAAATCGCTACACTTGGAAACATGACCAAATGATCCTATCACTTCAATATAGAATCGGGGACCCAGGTCATTTCATTTTCTTCCTCAACCCCTCCAAGTAAATTACCTAAAGAAATTTTTTCTGATAAAGTGTTAATATTGTTCAACAGATAAACGTACAAGTTCAAAAATCTCTGTGGGGCAGGATCGGCAAAGGCCGGATTCTGGAAGGCTCTTTCCCAACCCTTAGATATGCCAGCCCTTCTATGTGAAAAGCAGTTTGCTGACCTCAGCTCCAATGACAGTAGGGCCTTCCAATGATTCCAATCCCTGCCATTGCCAGCTGTTACAGGGGAGAGGAGTCAAGACGACACTCCTCATGCAGGTGAGCAAGGCAGCTCACCAGCCGTAGTGTCGTGCTCACTCAAGCAACCCGGAAGGGTTTTGTCTGCCCTGGCAAAACCTCACAAATTTACTAGGAGATGGGGCAGAGTGTGATAAAGAATCGAACACTCG
>NW_022196895.1:62928219-62929827 GCF_008632895.1 Mastomys coucha
GGGAAGGGAAACCGTCTTCAGAAACGCTGCATGGCCAACAAGCACAGAGAAAATGGCTTCAAACAGGGCCAAGAGTCCAATGATGAGGCACAGTTCCAGCGTGAACACATTTCTAATTAAAACCGTTACTTTATTTACATCCTGATTGAAGCTTCGGCCCCTCTTCTCCCGTCTCTCCCTCTTACCCCTCACCTCCACCCACACACCCCTCTTCCCCTTCTCCTCAGAAAAGGGAAGGCCTCTCGTGGATATCAGCCAGCCTGGGCATGTCAAGTTGTAGTAAGATTAGGTTCATCTTCTATCGAGGGTAGACAAGGCAACCCAGTTAGGGGAATGGGATCTAAAGGCAGGCAGTGTAGTCAGAGCCAGCCCCTGCTCCGGCTTTAGGAGTCCCCCATGAAGACCCAGCTGCACAACTGCACAGAGGGCCTAGGTCTGTCTCATGCACGCTGAGAACAGATTTTTACTTCTCCTAAGACAGACTGGGTCAGTGCCTTCGTACCACCAACACACTAATTTGTGTCCTGTGTTTTTCCCTTCCCTGCCGTTCTACTCGAAGGAAATCGTGTGTATTTGCTTGATGATTAAGCTGTGGTTTGCTCTTCCATTCTCCAGGTAATATTTCCCATGTCCCCTCGCTATACCTGGACATTTGTAGCTTCCTCTGGATATCTTTACCCTTTTTTCTTTTTGGTTGTTTTTTAACTACAGTATTTACTTACTCCATCAGTAGAAAAGACTGTCAAGAGAGATCCCTCTAGTTTAAATTTTAAAAAAGAAAAAAGACGAAAGACTTAAAGCCAGAAGGATGCAGTAGTCAGTAATAGCCACTAAGTGATCTACAGGTGTGATGTAATCTGTCCTCAAGTTGCATGCCACCAGTGACCACAGCACCAAAGTTCTAAGTAATCCAACCATGGGAAACTCCAAAGCCCTGACCATCTATATCTACCAATAAAGGGTCAAGACCTGGAAACCTTGAATTAATCAGCAAGGGAAAGGAGAACCTAGTTTATGGGGATGGTCTGCAGATCAGTGGCCACAACACTCCCATTTTAAAATGGCGGCATGTGTGCTGCGAGCTCTGTGAAGCAGGAGACCCACTCTTCTTGCTCAGTTCAGACATACATGAAAGCCTCTAAAGCCTGCCATAGGAACCCAATTTTCTCGACTTCAGTCCTGCAATTACTTTCTCAGACATTTTAGAACTGCAGCTCTCTCCCCCTAGGGGCTTACCAATTGCCGTGTTGTTGATAGGACATGTTTGAACATGCTGAAACGTAGGCCGTGGGGTGAGGCGGGGGGGAGGGAGGAGCAAGAGAAAGAATATCCCCCAATTTAAGAAAATACACTTAAAGATATTCAAACTCTAGGGCAAAAGCTATTAGCATCGGAGACTGCAAAATTGCTGGAGAGAAGCCAAGCAGGCATCTGCCTCACAGGCACTTGAAAGACTTTCTTTGACATGCAGAGAGCCACAGTGGGCTCAAGCTTTATTTAAATAAGGAGATCTTCAATCTTTAAACCAAAGCATCATATCATGTTCCAGGCAGCTCTGTACCCCCTTCAGTATCAGAAAACACCCTTTACAAAAAAAAAAAAAAAAAA
>NW_022196895.1:62929987-62946960 GCF_008632895.1 Mastomys coucha
AAAAAAAAAAAAAAAAAAAGAGGTTCTCTCGATTTTCTCACCCTTTTTTGTGCTCCATCTGCTGTTTGCAGTTAATATACAAGGGCTGGTGGCTTCTGAGCAGCTCAAGATATAAGAATTGGAATAGACCATAACCCAGAAAGCACATGTCAAATAATTGAAATACATTAAAACAGGAAACCAATTAACCTCCCTCCAAAAAGCCTTGAGCACGTCTTTTGCTGTCTTCTGAACAATCTTATACTTTCAGACAAATACTGAATATAGTATGTCTAGTTTTCTATATCACTCTTACTGGTTCAAAAATCACACAGCTGTCAAAATTGGAAGCTTCATAGCTAAACCCAAGACATCCAGGGAAGACAGGTCACAAACATGAGGTGTCATGGCTTCGCAGATGTACAGTGTACACAAAGCAGGATAACAAGAGGAAAAAGCTGGAGTTTCGGCAGCACACTCATTTTAGTTTAGAATTAGCCATGTGTAGTATGGGCTCTTTGTGGGAATGGAGAGATATATCCCAAAGGGGCTGTGTGCTAAGCTCAGCTCTCGAGTCCAGTCGAGGCTGTGCCAACTGGCTGTGTGATTGTCAACATTGCTTTACCTCTGCCTAATACCCCCCACCATGTGACACAAAATAAGAACAGCTGTGCCCTGCAAAGTTCAAGTGAGGTAATCTGTGTAAAGACTTTAGCTTGGTATCTGGCACAAGCTGAGTACATGACAGTAGCCAAGGATGCTGAAGGGAAAATGAAGGGACACCATTTTGTGTGAAATGGACCATTCAAATCCAAGACTTTTCTAAGAAAAAGGAATGGAGAGCTGTTTGGAGAATTCTATTGCTAACTAAAAAATGGTACAGTCATGGCTGGAGAGATGGCTCAGCGGTAAAGAGCACTGACTGCTCTTCCAGAGGTCCTGCATTCAATTCCCAGCAACCACATGGTGGCTCACAACCATTTGTAATGGGATCTGATGCCCTCTTCTGGTGTGTCTGAAGACAGTGACAGTGTACTCATAAATAATAAGTAAATAAATAAACATTTTTTAAAATGGTACATTCTTCTCTTAATGTGGCCTTGAATTAGTGAGAGATGCAAGTTGCAAACTGCAAGACAACTTTAAAGTGTAAAGTATACTTGATACATTTTTAAAAAATGGAACTATAGCAATTACAGAAAAGCTCATCTTAAGTCAAAGAAAGAAAGAAATGGCCAGAAAGGGGAAACAAAGAACCGAGAGAAATTAAAAATAAAACAATCTGCTTTAATTATTATGTCTAACATAAATGCCAATGGTCTAAATTTGCCAAGTAAAAGACAGTTACTATCAAAGTGGATATTTTTTAAAAGATTCAATGATGCACATTACCTGAAAAGATCCACTTTAGATGGTTCGATCTTTTTGAGAAGCCCACAGCCATGTCTTGCGTATTACCCTTTTCCTAAGCACCACTCTCTCCCTTAATGCCTGTGCTTAAATCTATAATAAAATCTATAATAAAATTGAATTTAACAAACTCAATTTTGGCTCAAAAAAAAAAAAAGATACTGGGAAGATGACTCCATCCGTAAAGCATAACACAAGCCCAAGGACCAGAGGATCCAAGGACCAGAGTTTGGATCCCTAACACCTAAGTAAAAATCCAGGCATAATGGGCAATCTTATAATCCCAGCACTGAGAAAGCTGAGACAGAAGGATTACAGGCCCTTGCTGGCACAGGTCTAACTGAATCAGGGAACTCTACTTTTAGTTACCTTTAAAAAATAGTAAGGTAGGGAACAATTGAGAAAGACACCCAGAGAACATCCCACAAATGTCTGAACCAGGAAAGAGAAAGAAGCTTGACCCAGCACAGACATGGAAAAAGACATGGAAATTACAGAGGTTGAGCCAGCTGATGTTGAACTAACTTCAGAGTTCAGATTAAGCCACAACATCTGACAATATCCTAAGGAATCAACGGACCCTCATCCAGGCATTGGAAAGGAAAGAGACATCACAATCAATGCATTGTCCACGCTCAACCATGAACATAGGGCAAAAATTCTACCCAGCTCCTGCCAGCCTAATAATCTTCATGTGCTATTTGATTCCAGGATTACAGGAGGCATTATCCACTGCAGGAGTACCTGAACAATCCTACCAGGACCTGTTCAGACGAAAGACAGCTTGGCTTATGAGACTGCACCTCTTCACATGGATGGGATCCATGTAAATGGATGGGAGCATACAGTCACTTCACTCGAGATGTCTGTCTTCCACTGCTTGGCCACACTATTGATTGGATTAGCTATCGGGTCATCTGAAAAGATGGTTCATAGTAGCTCCAAGCAAATTAAATGCAGATTCAAGACTCTCATGGTGACAACAGGGGAATCTGCAACTCACCAGATGTGTGATAACGTGTATCAGCCAGGTGCCACTGTGGACTGACTCAACTCACAACCTTGGGTTGCAAGTCTGCTCCTTGGCGCCTTGTCAACTAAGTTTAACTCCCCTGGTAAAGACCTTATGGAACAAACTTGCATGCTGGCATCATAAGCCCAAAAGACCACTTATGTACTGATTAAATAATGCCTAGATCAATGTATGGGTGGGACAATATCCTTACCACAGGTTGCCAAGTGAGATACCACCTTTCCTCTCAACAGAGAGGGATCTCCAGAAAAGTCTAGGGGGTTTGAACTTATTGGCACTCTAAGACACAGTGGTTCTATGAAGTTTGCCCCACAAGCATTTCCAAATATCTCCTCAGCAGCACTCTTTCGGAGCAAGAGAGAAAGTGCAACAACAATAGCATTTAAGGCTCCAGTGTTTCAACCCAACCCGATCATCACTTACAGAACTTCTACTTCCAAGGGTTCTGGAAGGACAAGTCTTAAGATCTGGAATTGGAGGAGAGATGAGTCCAAATGTTAAAGCTGTCCTGAAGTTAGTTGGTGTAACGGATTCTCTATCGACTGATGAACCAATGCTATAAAGAGAGAAAGGGGGAGGGGGAGAGAAAGACCCAGTGTCAACCTCTCCCACTCACTCTCTCTCTCTCTCTCTCTCTCTCTCTCTCTCTCTCTCTCTCTCTCTCTCTCACACACACACACACACCCACTCACACACACACCACACACCACACACACCACACATGAAAGAAGTCTACTTTAACAAGGACATAGATATATGTTAAAGCTAAAACAGATTTGTGGCAATTACACTACTGGAAAGGGCTGAAGTTGAATAACTTCAAAGCTGGCTTCAAAGCTAAGAAAGTTGTCAGTGACAAAGTGAAGCATTATATAATAATAAAAGATGTAGTTCAACAAGACATAAACAGTCTTTTGTATCCATCAAAGTATCAGAATACAGAAGGTAAAGATAGATAGCTGTTTTGGGCATTATGGTGCACACCTGTAATCCCAGCATGCAGGAAAGTGAGGGAGGAGGATCTTGAGTTTGAGGCCAGCAGAGGCTACATAGTGAGTTACAGGTTAGCCCAAGCTTTATACACATAGCAAGACCTTGTCTCAAAAAAATAAAAATAAAATAAAAAGTAGGTATACGGGAAGACATGGATGAACCCACTCTTACAGTGGGAGATATCAATGGTCTTTGTACTACTAAATGAGCATAATAATCAGCAAACAGATATGGATGCAGTGGAATTAAATGGCAATTTCAATCAACTGGATCCAACTGACATTTACAGAAAGCTTTATCCATCAGCAAAGAACTCAGAAGGGACAGTCACCAAGTTAGGCCACTTTCTAAACTATAAGACATACCTTAGCAAAGTTCAAAGTCATAAATCATATGTCTGTCCTCAGACAGAGTTACTACAATGATCAAGAATAGAAATGTAGCTGGGAGATCCAAAAATATTTGAAAACTCATATCTGAATAATATATGGCCCAGGGCTGAGATGTAGCTCAGTGGTAGATTGACTGTCTAAGCATGTTTAAGTCTCTAGATCCAATTCCCAGGACTATACACATGGAAATAAATTCAAAAACATATGGGTTAAAAAAAAAGTGTTCTACATTTCCAACCAACTGAAAACACTATTAAATCACAGGCTGTAGTGGAGCCATGCCTATATCCGATGTACATGTAGTAAAGAGCAAACATCAGCCATTTCCTTCTTCCAAAACCATCAAAGGAAGTCCAAGTTAGAGCAGAAGTTAATGAAGCTGGATATCACAAACCAGTGCCCAAAAGAGACAACCACACAAAAAGTCGGATGTGTTGAACAAATCGAGAAAACTGACAAGCCTCTCCCAAGCTAACTTAAGACACAAATTGCTAATATCAGAAATGAACAAGGAGACATCAATACCGATCCCATGAATATTACAAGGATAATAAAGGACTGGAATTATAGCTCAGAGATGGAGCACTCAAATTTTCGTGGGTGAGGCCCTGCTGGATTCCGTCTCCAGCACTCCAAAAAGAAAACAGGGTTGGATGAAGGAATGAACAAGTCTATGCCCAAGGGAAATAGACCAATTCCTTGAAAAGCACAATCTAGAGATATTTATGAATTAAAAAAAATAGGTCCCTTATCAATTAAAGAAGTAGAATCAATAATTAATAGGCCCTGTAAAACAGAAAGCACTCATACCCACTGGTGAATTCTTCCAAAAATTTATGGGGAAAATTACACCAATTTTCCATAATTCCTTCAGCAAATAGTAGCAAAGGGACTCCTTTTGAACTCAAAGTAAGAATCCGTCATTACCTAATAAATACCCAGACAGCCAAAGACATGGCAAGAAAGGGAAAAATAGAAGTATTTCTCACACATAAGACACTGGCAACAGAACAATCAACCAGAGACATGAAACAGCCAACCACAAGTACAGAATAACAAACCACTTGAAAGAAGGTGAGGACGAACCCTGATGATACAAAACCAGAGCAAGTCGCACTGAGCAGCAGGTCTAAGCAGGGTGCTAGCAATGCTTTCCATGAAGAACACGCAAAACCAACCTTCATACAAGAAAAGCCAGCAATGTCTGTTTATTACATGCCGGATAAGAAAGCAGAACTAAACAAGGAAGAACTTCAGCTTTCTGTGCATACTACATCTCAGAGATCTAGAACCATCTGCCTCTACTCCAGAGAAAGCAGCTGGCAAAGAGTCCCAGGGCCACAAAGCGCGGCGTGAACACAGCGCAAGAGTTAACTGCTCAAATAAAATCAACAGGATAGGAGAGAAAAAGAAACTAGCACCAGCAAATGGATAGTACAAAGAACTGCCAAGGGGCAGGGACTCCACCAAGAACAGTGAGAGTGCATAGAAAAATGGCTACGTGACACAAAAAGAAAGAAAAAAAAAACTAGAAATCACAAGATTTCAAAATTTCATACAAGTCTGAAGATTTTGTCAAGGGGAAAAAATAATCAAGAATAATCATTTATCAAGGAAGGTCCTAAGCAAAATGTAACCACAAGATTCCACAAGATAAAGTGACAATACAAAATACTTGGGACTATAGTCCCAAATTTTCTAACCTTTCTAGCTGTCCAGACTATCAGTCTGAAGGAAGGAAAGGCATCTTTTCAGATGTCTATGTAAGCCCTCAGATATTTTTCCTAATGTGGGCCAGTTATCACAAAACCATGGAGCAGGCTGTTCTTTGTACACCTGAGGAGGCAAGTGAAAAGAAAGGTGAGTTCAGATCATCAGTGAACAGGGTACAGAATGTGACAGAAATTCCAAGGCTAAGAATGAATACTGTCCAGTTGGCCTAGGAATGTACGTGTTCATTTCAAACTAAGATGGAGGACGGACATAAAGGGCAAGCGGTGATGTGGCAGGGAGCTCTCTGGTAGAAAACCAGATGTGTCCACCCTTAACAGAGAAGTTTACAATCCTATACTAGCATTTCAACAAAGAAAGTTATTATGGACACACTGAAACACAAATGGAAGTTTGAGACAATCCCCCCCCAAAAGAAAACAATACTGAGAAAATTATCATCGCAAAATAAAATCCTATGAGAGGTGATGGTGTCTCTCTGTTGCCAGTAGTGTGTATTTTACAAGCCCTGGAGCTAAGATTATAGACTTCATATTCTTTTTAAAAATAAAATCAAAAATAAAATTTTCAAAAGGAAAACACAGAATGAGCACCCCCAAAAAGGAGACAAAAAATAGAGATGACTTGATCCCTGAAAGAAGCCAGACATGTGAAGTAAGAGCTATATTTACACGATTCGTTACCAGTGTACACACAAGTCTATGCAGCACAAAGAAACTAAACCTCAAGTAGAAAGCCTGCTGATCCGGTAAGGGCAGAGTGCGCACAGTCAGGAAAAGCTGGAGCTTCACAGGGGCGATGTTCAAGAGGCTGAGGTTAAACTGCACAGAAGCAGCACCAGTGTGCAAGGAAAGCACCAGAAAGATGGACTCGGGTCCTGGTCCAACGCCAAGTGGACACTTCATCTTTTCCAAGGACCCATCTAAATATATCTGCTAAATTTAGGAAGCCCCTACAAGCCAACACAGCAGCAAAACTCAGCAACTTCTGGACAGTATCCAATGCACGCATGGCAGGAAACGGGAGAAGAGAAAAAAAACTGAATTTCACCAGTACCCAAGAATCCAAGCTTAAAATGTGAAAGTGCAATCAAGGGTCGGAGACAGAACAAGCATTTATCTCACAAGATGCTTGTGTGTAGAATAGTTTTAAAAATTCATACAACTTATTAACAAGCCCAGTTTTCAAATAGCCAGTGTGCCTGGATGACTGCATCTCCTAAGATCTGGAAATGGCCAGTGATCACAGTAAACGGTGTTCAGTACCTTTGGCAATAGGAGACAAAAGCAGTAACATAGTACTCTGTCCTCTGCACACCACTGGGATTGTTATTAAGCGAAAGTGTAGACATCAAGCATGTTGTAGAAAAATTGGAACCTGTACTTGTTGGTAACGCAACAGAGAAAACAGCTTGGTAGCCCCTCATAATGTGCAACACAACTCCTGTAGGACCCATCATCTTCATTTCTAGAGGACAACTCGGGGGAAGTGAAAACATTTTATCCTACTGAAAAAGTATATATGGATGGCCCTGGTCCTGGACTATGACACTCACTCCATCCCTGGTACATGCTTCCTTTTGCAAACACCCATAACCTGAGTCCAGGTTATGAACAAAGCCAAGAGTGGAGGGTAGCCTACAGGAAGCCTGGGCTAGTGCTCTTCAAGACTGCCAGTGTTATTAAAATTAATAAAAGATAAAAACTGAAAAACTACCTACATTTGCAGGGCCACAAAAGATACAACAAATAACTGTACCATGGCGCCATGGGTGGGATGCTGAAACAGAAAAGGGACATTAACAGAACACCTTTGTAGAATCTGAAAGCCTGGGATGAGCAGCAAGATGCTCAGGTCAGAATCTAAACTTGGGAAATGCCCAACAGGAAGGTAAAACGCTAACACTTGGGACAACCGAATGAAGGACTATGTAGAAACTGTTCTTTTTGCATACTTGTGTAAGCCTAAGATTCTTCCAAAACTCTCCGTTTTCATTTCTTATTTTTCTTTAAGTAAGGTGAGTATAACCCTTTCAACAATGCTGACTGTTGGAAGTCAGTAGTACAACATGCCCAAAATTCTTATCACTCCACCTTAGAATACTACACTACCCCCAGAATATACACAAATTCAACTATGAGAGCCTCAATTTACTGTCGCATATAGATATGGTTTTTTTGATAAAGTTACTCTCAGACATGCTTCATAGAAATGAATTGAGCCAGGAAGAAAACTCTGTGGAGTGCCATCGCTTTTACTCTCGTTGCTCAGAGGATTAGATGGGAAATACCCACTCAGGGAGCCAAGCACAATTCGTTCACCTAAATAAGCCAGGAGGACAGAGCAGGCAAGGTGGAGAAAGGGGGACTTTTAGGGGACAGGAAAGGGGAAGAAAGTCAACATGTCCTCGTCAGCGGAACAGAGTGCGGATGGCCATGGTAGACCTCCTAAGGCTACATCACTTCAGAGCACCCACCTTGTATCATTCTGGCCCAGGAGAGCCGGTTACCCAGTAGACGCCTGTTAAGACTTGCTGTCGGTCAAGTTAGACTTCTGGGTCTCGTGTTCCAGCTCAGAGACTTCAGTGGGCCAAGTCAACAAATTCTTTCACAAGCAGCTGAGTGCCCCTTTTATGTGATTTTTGTCTTAGGATATATTCTTTAGAGCTATTATGTGATGTATCCCATGTGCCCCTAATGAGGGGTTTTCTATGAGCCCTAATATTTTATATGCCTGTTAAGACATCCCTCTAATCCCCATCTAAAGACTTCATAACCGCACCACAATGGCTCCGCCCGCCATTCATGACACTCACCCAGTAGGCCAAGCCTGCCTCAACCCCGACTCCTACAACAGTGCTTCAGGAGATTGTCCCAACACACCCCTACCACAGAATGAACAGCTGAAAGCTCCTTAATTGGGCTACAAGAAGCACTGCCAGATTGCTTCCATTATAACTGATCTAGCATCTCCTCTCCAGCCACTTTCCACATATCCTTACCAGCTCTTAGCACTGGATATTTCTCTAACCCAGGCCAACATGGGAGTAAATAGTTTTTTCTCCTTAATTTCATTTCCTCTTATTACCATTAATTCAGACTTTCAATTACAAAGTCAATCAGTAATTGACAAGGATTGAAAATGGATGCTAAAAAAATACAAAAAAAGCACAACAAATTTTTTCAAAGGATTCATATGGAACTTTTCTATAGCTGGAGATTTATAATATCTAAGGTTAAAGCATCCTGAGTAGGAGGTGGGGATGTAGCTCAGTTGGTAGAGTGTTTGGACATCATGTTAAAAAAAAAAAAAAAAACACCCAGTACCACAGAAACAAGGCATGGTGGTACATGCCAGCAATCTCAGCACTTGGGAGGTAGAGGCAGAAGGATCGGAAGTTCAAGGTCATCCTCAGCTACATAGCAAGACTGAGGTCGGCCAAGAATACATGAGACCCTCTCTCAAAAGAAAACAAAAAAACTCTGAGATGCAATTAGCCCAGGAGACTTTATAGGTAGTCACATGAGTGCTATGGCCAGTCTCCAAGTACCATGGTGTGAATGTGTTTGCTGCGTAAGCAAAACATTATGACAGAATTCCAGAAGAGTGGTTTCTAGGGCTTGGGACTGGGAAATCTGAAGCCACCTAGAAAAGATAAAAATGGAGGGAGCAGCCCCTGGGGGAGAGGAGAATTCTGAAGAACACTAGGCAGGGGCCATGTCCGGTCAGGGTCCTTGTTTGGGATTCTAGACTATCGTCCAGTAAGATGCTGCCATTGCTGAGTACTGCACAAAGTATGGGTGTAATCGGCATTGATTTACAACATCATGTGGTTCTATAATCACCAATCACATTCTCACCTAAGACATTAGGTGGCATTGCCACAAACAACATTAGTAGGCTTTGACTAATAACAGAAGCCATGTAGGACACAAAAAGAAATAGAAAAAAATGCTAAGCAGAATGTCAATAAATCAGCATCATGGGAGTTGGGGGGGGGAAGGAAGGAGAGAGAGGGAGGGAGGGAGGGAGGAAGGGAGGCTTTTGTAAGACAAATAATATGAGGAATAGCCAAAATATTTTCCAATTCTCGTGAAAACCACTCAGCTCACAGAGATAAGAAGCTCAATGGATGCCCCTCTCCAACACCACATCACCCTCAAATTTCTCAAAACCAGTAGCAGACTGCTCTAAAAGCAACCAGACTCATAAAACACATAAGTGCCCAGCAGTTTGCCAGGAGAGGCTATACAGCAGTTGGAGTCGGGCAGAGAGCATAGATGCAGGCCACCTTGCTCTACCCACAGCAAGTATCTTTCAAAGGCAAAATGAAGATGTTTTAAGTCACACAACAGCTTAAAGAAACAACAAAAGGAATTGATCACCAGAACAATCCTGCTAGACAAAATAATTCCTGTAGTCAGAAGGGCAAATGGCACGGTACAGGAACCTGGCCCTACACAGAAGCAACAAAGAACAAAAATAAATTGCAAAGCTTCCAGCTTAACATGACATGATTTTCCAGTTTTTTTGTTCAGCTTCCCAGAAAATAACAGTGTTCAAAGCAAATGAGCAGTGGCCACTGGCATAAGTGTAAAGCCTCAAGACTATTCATTAAAAAAAAAAAAATTAGTACTCAAAAACTAAGCAACAAACATATTGTCACAAACACAGGCACAAGTGTAAGAGGCAAGTGGGCAGGTATGATGTTAGCTACCTCTGGTGGCTTTGTCCCATCTGCTACATCTGTGCCCATGTCATACTAGTTGTTAAATATTTTGAATATTAACCCTCAAAACAAAAAACCATAACAAAGGCCGAGAGACTATAAGCATAAAACCCCATTCCCACCCATTTCAGGAATGAACAGTGAGCAAAGGCTTAGGTGGTTGAAGTTTTGGGCAATTCTCTATTTCCATATGTGCATGCTACTATGTTTTCTTTCACTCTTTCCCTGATGTGTGTGTGCACACACACACAATACAGCCCAAGTGTTCCTGTGCTCTGCTATTTGTGTCATGGAGTCAACCTGTCCTTCACTAAGGGCCAGGCTTTAGGAATGAAAGCATGTGGTTTCCATGTCAAGTCCATGTCATACAAATCAAACTCCCTCAGCTGTGTGGTGAAGCACTCTGAGCAGCCCCATGGAGAGACCCAGGAGTCAAGGAGCTAAGGTTCCTGGGACAGCTAAGACCAGTTTCCAGATGATCTGGAAAATGGATGCGCGTGTCCCACATAGATGTTCACATCACTGCCTCGGCCGATGCCTTAAACGTCATGAAGTGTCTACAGACAGCACCACTGGGCCCACAAGTCTTTAATTCCTGGCCCACCAAGGACACTCGAGACAATAAGCAACTCTTCTTATCCAGGAGTGCTGAACTTTAGGTAACTGTTGTCAAAAGAAGAAACAAATCTTACAGTTGGGATGCTACTGCCAAGGGGGGCAAAAAAAAAACCCTAAACATTTGCTCTGATGTTCATCTCGAGTCTCCATGTGCTGAAGTGATGGACTTAGCCAACAATGTTGTTAGTTACACTTTAGGGAAAGTCGTAGGTGGCAAGTGCAGCCTAGTGGAAAGAAGGCAGATCACTAGGATGCGTGCAACTGAAGGGGATAGAGGAACTTAGCCCTAACCGTTCCTCATCTATCTCTTGCCTACCATCAGGCCAGCAGCTCATCTCTGCCACAAGCAATTTGCCATGATGTTTTCTGCATTGCCACAGGCCCACAAACGATGGAGCCAGGCCGCCACAGACTGAAGCCTCTGAAACTCTGAGCCAAAAGAAATCTTTCCACCTGATCAATTTCGTCATATCTCTGGGATGTTACCCCAGGGACAGAAAGCTGACCACACCTACACCCTACGGATGGGACAGCAGGCAGATGTATGCTGGGGCAGATGTCTAGGATTGTCATTCCCAGGCTTTGGGGAGATTGCAAAGCTTTGGTGATATCTGAAAAGTCAGTAAGGACACATGGGAGCTGAAGAGACTCTGTAGAGGCAGAAAGCTTAACCACATTGCATTGCCATGTCCCCAAGAAATCACTAGGATACTAAGGTAAACAGCAGGATTTTTGAATCACTAATATCTAACTGGAGGGGCAGAGATATGCTGAAGGAAAGCTATCTAAAGGATTCAGAGACTTACATTTGAAAAAAAAAATATATCCCTGGCCTTTCCAAGACTGTAAAGGAAACCTGAGAAATGGTTCTTGAGCGAAGATCTTTCTGGGAGGGAG
Source organism: Mastomys coucha (assembly GCF_008632895.1). NCBI lineage: Eukaryota > Metazoa > Chordata > Mammalia > Rodentia > Muridae > Mastomys > Mastomys coucha. The sequence continues at coordinate 62,941,770 of NW_022196895.1, forward strand.
CCCACTGAAAAGAATCCACTCTGAAGCTTCCCAGGCAGCATTTACAAACCGGGCTTCTGCCAGCGTCTCTGGGATCTCCTTCAAGTCCAACAGCAGGAAGCTCTCCTGGGTTACAAAGGCACTGCCCTCTGCCAGGCTCTGCAGCAGTCTGGAGTGAAGAGAGGCTTAGTCTGAAAGCCTTGTAAATGTGGCATTTGTCCTACAGAACTAGCCCATTTAAGCAGGAGATTCATAGGGCTAGAAGGGAGTTTGACAGGAGCAGCCCCCCAGCCCCATCCCCCAGTCCCACCCCCATCTGTTTGGATGTCAAGTGACTGAGATGATACCGAACCAAAAGTGATCTCTGACCTTTCAGATTATCATCAGACAAGATGCCTGTTAAATCATGTGACAAGCAAGTACTAACCGCCAATTAGAATCATGCAAACAAAGATAGAGGCTATCTAGCCAGCAAAGCAGAGAAAGACACCGAAAGAACTGCTTCTGGTGAGCCAGGAGAGAAATCTTCTTCAAGGCACGTTTTAAGATGAGTCCAATGGCTTTGGAACTACCTCCTTGTGGACAGAGGGGGCCTGTGGCAGTTACCTTCGGTCTGTCCCCCACAAACACTCCCAATGTGAGGAACTTGACCCCAGCAACCTTAATCACATGATGTCACCCTAGAGTTGCCTGGGTGAGGACTTTTGCTGAGAGGAAACTCGTGAAGGAGGAGGCAGGTCAGATTAAAAAATAAAAAATTCCATTTTGCCCATGGAAAGCACGAGGGGTCGGAGGGTGAGGTAGGGTACCACCTGGGATCCTGGTATTCAGACCCTGTGGGATCCTTCCACAGCCTTGGGGACAGACAACAGGCATTTTCCCTGTTCTCATGCTTTCCTGGATTACCCATTCTCTCAAAACTGGAACACGCCAGCAATCTTCCAGCGATCCCTGATAGCAAAGGAGTAGCAACACAATCAGCAAGGGCTGCTCTCAACGTGCCAGGCACGAGAGACATTTTGACATCTTGCTAGCTGCTCTCAACGTGCCAGGCACGTGAGACATTGTGACATTGTTTTAAACACCCACCAAATACACAGGGTTTCTTGTGTCGTGGCAGATGTGTGATAGCTTTTAAAATGTGGAGCAAAGGATCCCCAAAACCAAAGAGCAGAAATGGGAGGTACTGTGGATTTGACAATGGGTGGAAGCCAGCATGCCTCCCCCTTCCCACTTCTACCTCCACCTCTGCCCTCATCTCCCCTCCCCCACTTCCAAGCAGATATAAAGCTCTCTCTTTGTTTTTTCTTTCTTTTTTTTTTTTCCACCACAGCCATGGGACCTGAACACATTTCCTTACAAATCTTTGTTCAGAGAGGAAACTTCTAAGGGATTTAGTGCCAAGAGGCAGCTCGGGTTTTGACCTAAGTGGGGTCATAATGAATTCCCACTTAAAAAAAAAAAAATCCTGCTTTCAAACTTAAAATGTATAAGGCCTTTTGGGGCAAATGCAAATAATGTCTCACTTTTTTTTTTTTAAAGAAAAATCATTTTCAAGGGTTGCCATTGGAATTTTTATGGGTGGTTCCCAAAGAAAAACATTAGTTCTGGTGAGAGGGGAAAAAATGTAAAGCAGATGTAGCCACATGGAGGGAAAATGAGAATATTACTCCACTCTTTATCATGTATACTGCAATAAAATGGATTTAGTCGCCATTCCATTTTAATAACAGCAAAGTGAAAAGGTTTTTTAATTTATCTTTAAAATAAAATCACACCATCTCCCCCCTTCTTCTCTCTCCAACCCTTCCCATGATCCCTGCTCCCTCTCAAATCCATCGCTTCTTTTTTTAAATAATAGTTACATATACATATATCTAAATTAATAAGTATGCAAATACAACCTTCTGAGTCTGTTTAATGTTGTTTGTATGTATTTGTTTTTAGGGCTAGCCACTGGGTGTTTAACAGCCAATCAGAGCTTTATCCCTGAGAAGTAAGTCCTTCCTCCCTCAGGCGGCTGTTTATTGTCCAGAGCAGACCCAGCCCACTTCAGAAAGCCACAAATGGTCAAAACGCAGAGAACAGTTGATTTTGTCGTCCAGCCCCAGCTTCATCTACAATAGAATCCCTACCCTGAGGCTTAGGGCTAACACCAAGGAGGACCTATAAGAAAGAGCCAGAGGACTAGGAAGACTGTTGCTATGAAATTGCATCTTCTAGACTCGACAGGGAACAGCCACGGAATTTCAACAATACAGCTGCCTAAACAAGACCGAGCAACCGCCGACGACGTTGACAAGGTTTTAGGTTTATCTACCCTCACACCTCTCTACCACAGAGGCATTTCTAACTTTTCTTCTCCTTTTCCAATGTCCAGTTAATCTAGGCCCATTTGCTATTACATCTGACGAGATTTTATTCTTTTATGTCTCTATTACACATTGTCAACAGTCTCTGAGGGTTTCTGAGAAAATGTATCATCAGGAGGAGGAGGAAAATATGGGGTTTTGTATCCCCTGTAGCTACTTGAACGTTCTTTTGAACCCACCCTTCCCCAGATAACGGCGGGGGTGGGGAGAACATTTGAACATGATATTGCACATTATGACAGCTCTCACCCCATTAAGTGACATCTTTTGGATGAACTTCTAAAAATGAGCATCTGCTGCCTCCAATTAGTGAACTTCTCTGTCCTTCTTGGGGGTCCAGTGAGGGGTGGCCAGGTCCCCTGTGGCAGGAAAAGCCAACCAACCTCCCCAGTCTCGATGCTAAGGCAGAGAAAGGGTGCACGCAGCTGATTCTCTTGGTGAGGTGCTCTGATCCCAGCCCCAGAAGCCTCCTCTGTTAGGAGTCCCTCCCAAAGAGCTCTGCCACCTGCCCTTACTGACAACTCTTCCCTGGCTCCAGCTGGGGCTCTCCTTGTTGCAGTAAAATACTCACCCCATCCCTCATCCAGGTAGCTAACATGGATACTTCTAGGACAAGATCTTCACAAGACTCAGGGATCCACGCTGCGCCTCAGCCATGGTTCTAAGGCTGCGTACCCAATGCTGCTTCAGCATTCCATAAGCTTGCCTTACATTTCCCTTCCTCCCTGCCCTGCCTCCTGGGAGTGTCTAAGGGTAAGGAGATTACCTCACCTCCAACTGGAGAAATTGTAACCAGCCCATATGAGCCCACCCTCCCACTGGAAGCTGTAGGGAACAGAGGCCATAGAATGTAGGCATTGTTTTCAAGAATCTTGGCTGTAAAGGAGGGTAGGGAAGAGATGGGCTGCTGGGTGAGGACCACAAATCCATCATTGAGGAAGAGAACCTGGCTCCCCTTTCCAAATGAGGCAGATATAAGTTAAATACATAGAAGAACTGGTCCTGTGGGTGACCCACAGTCAGCATGCATCTGCCCCAATACATACTAGCACACCCCACAGCTCATCTTCCTCTGTTCAAGAGAGAAGCAGAGTCACTGGCTCAGACTGTGGCAGCCACAGTGGTAGAAACAGATAGCAGGCTGACCTGAGGAGCCAAGAAGATTAGTGGCTTCTGGGCTGCATAGCAGGCAATAGAGAACAACATACACTGGATTCCCAGATGACTTTGGCCAAGGCAAATTTAGGGGGACTATAGCCTAGAAGGGTGTGTGTGTGTGTGTGTGTGTGTGTGTGTGTGTGTGTGTGTGTGTTAGTTATACATTTCTGAGCAAACCCAGCCACCAGATCCTATTTTTACAAAGACAACAAATAGGCCTTTATGTCTGGCAATGTGGTATATCAGCCAATCCTGGATGCCTGCTTTTACCACATGGGCTCCAGTAGGTCGGGTAAAGATGCTGCATGCCAAGCCCCCGTGAGACAGGATGGTGCTGCCTGCAACAGATAGGTGGAAAGGTCTTAGAAATCAACTAGCCAAACACGATTGTCCCATAGGAAAACTCTAATGCAAGACAAACCGCTTGAACTCAAAGTCAGATCTCCTGAGCCTCTATGCTTCATGACTCCCCAGTGGTAGATTTAGGAGGGTAAAGATACACCCTGTGACTTGGGCTACCCTACCGACTTCACTAGCACCTGCCATAGGTAAAGCTGCCTAGTAGAAACACTTGATTTTTTTTTTTTTTAAACAATGTGTCTCCCTATTTACTGACAAAACTTAAGAGCCCAGAGTTCTATATAAAGAACAATGGTACCTTTGGATTTTGAAGAAGCTGAATTCTAGGTTTGGACAAAATGATTTCTTCCTTAGAAGTATACATAATGCCTTCATAGAAGCAGGGGATGGAGGGATGGGGTAGGGGGTTTCAGGAGGATAACATGTGAAATGTAAAGAAAATACCAATAAAAAAAAAATTTATTCGGGTGGTGGTGGCGCATGCCTTTAATCCCAGCACTTGGGAGGCAAAGGCAGGCGGATTTCTGAGTTCGAGGCCAGCCTGGTCTACAGAGTGAGTTCCAGGACAGCCAGGGTTACACAGAGAAACTTTGTCTCAAAAGAAAAAAAAAAAAAAAAGAAAAAAAAAGTGTACATAAGCAGCAGCATTCTGACCTAAGCCAGCAGAGGGCGCGCTGCTCTGCTCTTTTCCCAGCACAGTGTGGGTTTAATGTAGCAAAAACAGGCTTTGATATCTCCCTACCAATAAATACCAACAGTTTCAGATGGTTTGTTCACTTAGCTCCCTTTGTCCTAATAGAGAGGTCAAAAGACAAACGGGTGTCTGGGTCTGGGAAACAAAGTTCAGTACAATGGGAGGGAAAAAAATAAAATAAAACGGGGGGGGGGGGCAGAGGTCTCTATGCTGCAGGTTGGAAAACATAATTCTGATATCATAGCAGAAAGAAAAACATGTTCCAACTTTAAGAATGTGCATAGCAAACTCAATGTCTAGTGTTGAAAATTAACAATCCACAGACCCAGAGAGGCTAAGTAACCCAGAGGGCTCAAGAGGGAGACACATGAATCTTCCTGGGGAAGTAGATTTTGTGTGTGGACTGGAGATAAGCGGGGATGAGAACAGGAGAGACCAGGCAGGGGCTGGGAAGGACAGAGGGAGAGAGTACTGGGAGAGACAGGCAACTGGAATTGGAGAGCGGTTGGGGGGAGGGGCACGATATAGAAACCTAGTTGCAGTGGAAACTCCCTGGAATCTATGAGAGTAACCATAGCAAATTCTCCTAGTAATGGGGGATTCGGCATCCGAACTGACCATCTTCTAT
>NW_022196895.1:62947138-62956070 GCF_008632895.1 Mastomys coucha
TCTATAACCAGGCTTCTAGAACCAAGGCTCCAAGCAGTGGGACTGGGGGACACACCCACCCAACCACAAAACCTTTGACCTACAATCTGTCACACCTGCAGGATATGCTGGGGGATATGTTGCGGAACTTGGGGGAGTGGCCAACCTATGACTGGTCCAACTTGAGGCTCACACCACAAGAGGGAGCCGATGCCTGACACTACCTAGTTGGGCAGGAGCCAGAAGATGGATAGCCCAGAGACTTAGGATAGAACCAAGCATGACTGGCAAATAAGTAAATAAATAAATAAATATCTTTGAAATGATTCCTAATAACATCCTGCTACACTCATAAATTGGTGCCTAGCCCAATTGTCATCAGAATGGCATCATCCAGAAACTGATGGCAGCAGATGCAGAGACCCACACTCAAACACTAGGCGGAGCCAGGTGAACCCCACCAAAGAGGGAAGGAAGGACGGTAGGAACCAGAGGGGTCGAGGACACCACCAGAACACAATCCACAAAATCAACTAAACAGTCCTCATAGGGCAATCACAAACACTAAAGCAACAAACACAAACCCTATATGGGTCTAAGCTGGGTCCTCTTCATATACCTATGACTGTGTGGCTTGTTTTTATGGGACTCCCAACAATGGGAGTGGAGGTATCCCTGGCTCTCCTGCCTGCATTTGGGACCCCTTTTACTCCTACTGGGCAGCCTCAGCCAGTCTTGATGGGAAGGTTTGTGACCAGTCTTACTGTAACTTTTTTTTTTTTTAAGATTTATTTATTAATTACCCATAAGTACACTGTAGCTGTCTTCAGACACCCCAGAAGAGGGCATCAGATCCCATCACAGATGGTTATGAGCCACCATGTGGTTGCTAGGATTTGAACTCACGACCTTCAGAAGAGCATTCGGGGCTCTTAACCGCTGAGACATCTCTCCAGCCCCCAACTTTGTTAAACCATGTTCAGTAGATAGCCCTGGGAGGCCTGCTCTTTTCTGAGGAGAAATAGAGAAGTGGATGCAGAAGAGAAGAGAGGGGCAGCTGGGAAGAATAGGGGGAGGGGAAACTAGATCATAGATCATAGATCTGTGATCTATGGCAGAAACATAAAAAAATAAATAATAAAACTTTAAAAATGAAAGAAAGCTTACAAACAGCTAGTACAACTGAGCAAACTGACTGCCAGTGAAACACTGAGAATGTGGGACCCATGCCCTTCTCACTTTCCTCAGAGCTCTGAGTGTGACAGCCTAACAGCCCACAGCCACAGTGGTCTCCCAGCCATGGTGGAACACCAGAAAGCAAGTTCCCCACCCCCCTCACACCACTTGAACTTTCTGGAAAGTGCAATTAACGTCGGAGTGTAAGCCTAGATTCCTGATGAAGTAATTCACCATATCCTGTGTCACTGACCCACGCTCCTGTCCATCACCTTAGCCCTTCCCAGAAGACACTCAGCAGGGCACAAAAATCAAAATGGAGGCAAGGTAGGACAGTCTTCCTTCGGATTCTGAAGTCTCTTGTACTCCTGAGGCTTTTCCAGGCAGTGTAGTCATCTCTACGTAAGATCCTAACACACAGTGCAGGCATGAGCTCCTGCAAAGGCTATCATTGCCTACTACAGCTAAGGGTGGCAATGCCAAGTTCAAAGGACAGGAACCATTGTCGACCCCAGCCTCAGGCACTGCAAGGCTGACTTGTGACAAAAAAAAAAAAAAAAAAAAAAAAAATCTGTCTTCCTCATACTCAGCCAACTTACCCTGTACCTTTCACCCTGACCCAGGTCCACTAAGACAAGAAATAAAACCAGGGAAATTTACTATGTTCTGATGAATGTGAACACGCCCCCTTCAACTATGGGGTCACAGGCACCCCCTCCCGCTCCACCATGACGGCTGCATGTGGTCTTCTCTAACCACTAGCTTCTTTGCTGCCTCTTGGGCATTACGAGCTCATCTAAAGTGTTTGGGAGAAAACAGGAAGCCGAGAGGCAGGGATTCCAGTCACATCCTGGCATTGTTCCATCCAAGAGGCAGCCAGGAAGTCCTGCCGAAGCATCTCCTCCCACCTCGACAGAGACAAATCTATGGAGATGCTTTTCATCCCAATTCTACACAGAGATCTAAGGCATCCATCCCCACTACCAGCCCACCCCTGGACAGCTCCTCTGTGCAAGGCTCTGCCTTGCCATTTACAAACACCTTCTCTCCCAGGTGCCTCACCACCTCTTCCCTTCTTCTCATTCCAGAACCTCCTTTGACCCATCTGCCCATCGGGACACTCCCTGTCAGCTCCACTCATTTCTTAACACTTCCAATCTGAATGGGTGCCCCCAGGAGGACATTCCTCTAAGTCCCCAGCAACCTGGCCAGTCACATGCCTGTCCCGCCCCCCTCTTCCTTTTCAAGAATCCTTGACTGCGGTGAATTATTGTGATTATTCTTCGAGAGTCCATCTACCAGGGCCCCAGCTGACATCTTGGCTCACCTTCTGACCCTTCCTGGCCAGCTTTCTTGAGCTCTTCTTCATAAGTTCCTACCCTTATGTCCAGAACTGATCTAAATTCAAACTTCACAACTCACTTTTAACTTTCATACCAGAAACTCCCTTCCAAGGCCTTACCCACTACTGTGGCATGAATACATTCCCAAGATTTCTACCTCCAGAGTGCAACTCTGCTCAGAGCTCCTGTCCCACTCCCTCCTCGTCTCTACATAAAGGTTCAAATAACCTCCATCTCAGAGGGTCCAATAACCAAGCAGAATCCAGTCTTCTCTCCTGATGTAGACTCCCCCCCCCCCCCCCCCCCCCCCCCCCCCCCCCGGCCCCCATGCAGCTCCCTCCTTCCTGAGGGTCTCCTCTTGCCAAAATGCATGTCAATAAAGCCTCCACTGGTGAAAAGGCACGGAGTCACTCCCCACCTTCTTCCTTACCTCCTGCTTCCACCCAGCCAAACAAGGTCTGAGTTCTACCAACTCTGTCTCTAGAATAAACATCCACTCCACCTCCATCTCTACTCCCTCCACCAAAATAACCATGGCTTCTGTTATCCGGGGCTCCCCAAAACACCCTGAGGCTTCTTACATGCTCCACCTAGCAGCCAGTCAGGAGAATACTGCTAAAAAAACTGTAACTTCACAGGATCCTTGGTGTGGCCCCAGGTATGGGGTCTCATTTACCTTGGACCACGCTTGGGTGCCAGGGTATGGCATCCTGAGCGTCATGGTTCTAAGAATGAATGGATTGCTGTGCTGTAGGAGGAACGGCAGGCTTCACTGACAAAGCAGTGGCCACCTCTGGTCATGATGACATTGAGACAACTAGTAAAGGAGGGCCTAATTGAAAACTGCCTGAAAGCCTAAAGACAGGTGCTGCAGACAATGCCAGCCAATCGGGAACTGTCATTTGGAAGACAAAGAAAGCCTAAAGACTGGTGCTGCAGACAACGCCAGCCAATCGGGAACTGTCATTTGGAAGACACGATTACTTTGGACCAATGGGATGCGAGGATCAATAAAGGTGCTTGCTGCAGAGTTTTCGCCTGCTCCCGGGAAGTCTGAGCCATTGATTCTGCACCACCTCATTCCCAATCCCCAAGGGTGAGCATGGGGGAGCGGGATGGGAGGGGTGGAGGAAGGGGAGTCGGGGCGAGGGGGTGGTGGAGGGAGGGAGCTGTCTAGGGTGCAAAGCTGCACTGTGCTACAGGGGCCTAAACTATCAAAGACAACTTTGTAAAGTCTTTCTCTTGGCAGAGCCCTTTCCAGAATCTTCAGGGAAAGTGAACATACTTCCGTTGAGAGAAGCAGAGCGTTCAAAAAGGGGTTCGGTGTGCCCAGCACTCAACCTGATGCCAGCGAGGCTTGGGAGAAACTAGATGAAGAAACTGAGGCAGAATCCCACTCAGGCAAAGTGGAACAGAACTGACACTAAGAAAAGCACGAACACGTACGTGTACCTCGACACTTTCAGCATGTATTCAGGTCGCCGTCGCACCAAGAAGAAAAAAAAATCATAATTACAATTCTAGCTAGCCCTAGACAGCTATAAACCGGGTCTTCTGACATTTGTGGGCCTAAGTGTTTATTTGCTAGGATACAGAGGAAAGAGCAATACGCAGAAGCAATAAAAAGGCCAGTGAACGCTGATTCACGTGACACAGCTGAGCACCTTCACCTGCAGATGCAATTGGTGTGCCCTTGAATTGCTCGTGTTACTCATATGCCTACTTGCTGTTCACAGACAGAAACTTCCTGATTCACCCAGAAAGTCCAACTTCCCAAGGGCCTTGAAGCCATCTGTCCTCCACCACAGCATAGGAACTGTTTGTCATCAAACAGCAAGTTGTCCTTTACAGGACGACATGGACAGTGTGGACGACGCCTAGGCCGTTGCCGATTTGGACCTGTGTATAGCCCCCCTCCTTTCTTCCATCGGCAGTGTGCCATCCCAGATCCCTTCACACATGCTTACAGTGTCATGCCTTGAACAGCCCAGTGCATAAGCAACCCCCACCCACCCCTCCTCCTCACAGACAGCTGGGCCAGCACAGCACAGAACCCCAGCTCTCCAGCTCCAATCCCTACTCTTTCCCAGCGTCTCTCAGCTTCTCACTATAAGGCTGTCCCTTCGCTTGCTTGCTCTCTCGCTTGCTCGATCCGATCGTCTGTGTCTCTTCCCCCTGGTGGAAAGTATAATGCTTCCGAGCCCATCACTCTGGGCTCCCACAGCCAATACAGGATGTTCACACCCATTAAAGAAGCCAAAATAACACAGTGCTGGTGCTAGCCCAGGAGGACCCAGGTCTGGGATCTAGAAGTGGGAGAGATTTCCCCCGGCCCCCCAGCCCCACCAGCCCTGGTCGACTTCTTGTGGTCATGGGTATGAGAAACAAGAATTGTAGGGGTTGCACGGTGATTTGCTCCTCTGGAAAGCACATAAACTGCCTGCCCTAAGAGCCCACGGTTACTCGGCAGCAGCGGTAGAAGGGAGTCCAAATCACTGCTCTCCCCGCTATATACCCTCAAGTGATACACAGCGTGTAAAAGAAGACCCACTCCAGAAGCGGCTGAGAAACCATTATTCCATGAGTCTTCCTTTCCAATAACATTCAAACACTAAGCCAGGGGGCGTCCACCCAGCACCTTCTACGACGTCCCAGGTACTTTAAAGACCAAACAAAAGTAAAACTGAGGCCACCATTTCCCCTGGTATTAGTGAGGTGCACAAGCCAGATCAAAAAGCCAAGACATTTAGCCCAGGCGTCATTTGAGCAACTATATGCCAGGTGCCACTGTAGGTGTCAGTGAAGCAGGAAGCTACAACAGACCAGGCTCGGCCCCAGCCCACTCTTACCACCCCAGCAGGGGAAAATGGCACCAAAGCTGGCAGATGAACGCAGAAGAGTACAGGTGTAGATCATCAAAGCCAGGGGGACAAAAAGACAAGGGGAAGCTGAACCCTGCCTTCTCGGAAGTGTCATCGTTGAGCTTTGTCTCCCTAGAAAAAGACTCTGTAAAGACGTGGGAGAGGGGAAAAAAAAAAAAAAACTCTTTCCTAGGAGTGGGGTGCTCCCTCCACAGGCCTAGGGCCAAAGGAGTAGACAACCCAGGAGAGAAATCGTGTAGGAAGAGTTCAGAGCTGTGCACCGCAGAATTATGCAGAACCTTCTGGGGCAAGAAGACAAGGGGTTTTCATTTTGTCCTAAGAGGGGCAGGGGCTTTTATCTAAATGAGAAGCATCATTAGGACAACGTTCCCACAGCTAGACAAATAATAGGAATCATCTGTCCTTGGTGAGAAGTGAGTAGCACATCCATGGGAGACACAGATGTGGCAAAGAGGGCCAGAAAGCAGGACTGCAAGGGACGGTGCCAAAGGATCTCTCAGTCCCCTCCCAGGCTGGACAGATGCTCTGAGGGGGCATCAGTAGGAGGAAGGGAAATGCCTGCTGGTGCTGAAAGCCCGTCTCTTTGGAAGTGGGCCGATCACACATTTTTGCTTATCCCTATCCTTAAAGAAAAGACAACCTTATGTCCCAAGGTCACTTGCTCATGCTTAATGGATATATGAGTTGGAGGATCTTAATATGCCTTTTGGAGGTACCAGCCTGTGGGGAGCCGCAGCTGCCACCCTATATACATATATTTTGAACACCTGGTCTCCGGCCAGAGCAGAGAGCATTGAGATAAACAAGTCTTAGTTGGAGAAGCTGTGTGCCTCTAGTTTGTGATGCAAGCTGGCATGATTTTCCCGCAGCCTATTGTGCTTTGCCACGTAGCTGATGCTGATTGGGACCAGGGAAAGTATTTAACCCACAAGGGCTGGGGACTGGAGAGAGACTGAAGAGAGAGTAAGTATGTGGAGATAGGAGTAAGTATGTAGAATTAGGGCTGGTGATGGGATAGAAAAGTATGGGATATAGAAGAGTAAGTAAGTATGATAGGAGTAAGTATGTAAGGATAGAAGTAAGATGTAGGAATAGAACTAAGAATAGGAGTAAGTAGAAATAGTAATAAGATGTAAGAAGCAAGAAGTAACTAATAAAATGTAAGTAGAAATAAATAAGATGTAACAAGAAAGATTACAAGGATCCTAATAAAACTGCATGGGGAAGAGCTTGGTGTTTGCCTCCTTATTTCCGCTGGACGGAAAGGCGGCTTACTCCAGCCTGTGAAAGATGCGGCTCACCTGAGAAGGAAATCCCTCCCAGACACAGGAAGGATGTGCACAATACATCCTAGGGGAGAGAGGCCCTGTGCTGCTCTGGGGCAAGGAGCCAGAGTTACAGAGCAGAAGAAGGCCTGGCCTAACTCAGAGAGCCAGAGCAGGAGATGGCAGGGAGGGACCGGGAGGCACAGGGCTCCCAAGCAATATTCAAGTTCTCACTGTCTCCTGTGGATGAAGTGGGTTTCCACTAGGAAAGAAGCTACGATTCAGGTTAAAATCAAGGAGACCCTAGCTAAGGAGACAAAGGGTCATTGGTGCACCCCACAGAACATGTAAAGTTCCCTTACAGAGCCATTCAGAGTAAAACCACCACAGGCTGGGTGTGGGAGGGAGGGGGCTTCAGGACTGAGTACTCCGTGCTTCCTGTCTCAGTACCTGCTCCTGTCCCGCACAGTAGACAGAGGCAGTCATTACCTCCAGTTTACAGACACGGGAAAGGAGGCGAAGAGAGCTTTAAACATAACACAGGACAGTCTGTAAGGCCGTCACCACGTACAAAGAGCTAGGGTGCATTCATGACCCCCTCAGCAATTTTTTAGAAAAGGTTCACCAATACATTAGCTGCTATTTTAAAATAGGCAGGGGGAGGGGCAAGATGACTGAAAAGCGAAAGGATCTCAGAATATCCCAGATATCTTGGCATCTTTAACCAGAGCCTGCTCATTCCCTTTAACTGTCCTTTCCTAGTATCTTCGCTAACCACCCCCAGTTTTTTTTTTCTTCCAATCCTTGGAAATCAATAGCCAGCTTAATGAGCGGCTAATAGAAAGCTGCACTTGCCCCCTTAGAGCCCTGCCCAACTTGGCTCTGAGAAGTGGACCACATAGAAGCATCTTTGAACCCTGCCACCCAGCCTTGCTCCCCGAAAACCAGGAGAAAATGAGGGTGCCCCCAGCATGTCTGTCCATGCCCAATGACACTGTGAATCCCTTCATGGCCCCCTTCCCCCCGCCCCCACAGGCCTCCCACACCCTACCGCCGTCACTTCTACACTCTGGGAGGCGTGTATGTTAACCTCCTCTTCCAGTTTCCCAAAAAAACCAAACTTGCACAGAAGCTGTTGGCAAAAATACGTGGACTTCCAGGTTATGCTCTGCTAACCCAGAATAGAATGCCCGTCCCAGTCGAAGCAGAGAACCTGGGCATCCATCTGGGTGGTTTTCATTGCTTTCTCTCTGGGAGAAGATGCCCATGCTCCCCCCACCACACCTTGCCTGTCCCCTACCAGCCAGGCTGGTGGCTCCAATGTTCTCCCTTTCTACCACCCCAGAGTCAGAACAACTCAGACTTCCCATTCTGACACTATGGCCCCCTTTCCAATGACAGAACCAATCATCTTATCTTTCCGTAGCAAGGAGCTGTACAGCTGTGTTCACACATGACAGATGAGGTGCTCTATATTTCTTAAATTACTCTCTATTTCTGATTATACCCAGAAAGCAAGCTCTTTTTTTTTTTTTATGTCTATCCCAGTGCGTGTGTGTCCCAGAGAAAGAAAGAGAGGGGCTTGGAGAGGAAGATGGGGAAGGAGAGAAAGAAGTGACTTAGAGGTTCAGAATCAAGTCACTCTAAGGCTTTCATTGCCAATGAAAGCTGGTGACGAATATCATTGACAAAATTTGTATCTGCCATTCCACAAGAATACATACATCTTCAGGAGAATTTGACAAGTGAGACGGAAGGAAAAACTAGTGGGTGTGACCTAGAAGAAAGAGAAGTGACAAAAATTTGGAGGTGGGGGGGGAGGGGGAGAAATTCTTCCCCCTCCAAAGTTCATCATGACTTTAATCGTATCAGAATCTGGTACAAGCAGTTGTTGGAAGGAAAGGTATGAGGTCTGCCTGGAGAAAGGGCAGGCAGGTGGCTGATGGAGAGAGTGGGTGTCGTGGCTGAGAAGAGCTAGGCAGCTTCCCTCAGCAGGGATTTGCCTGGATAAAGCAAGAGAGAGCAGAAGCAAGTTTGGAAAGAAGGGTTGCCTTCCTTCTGTGGTAAAATTACAGTGTGAGAGTTCTCACTAACTACCCGCAAAGGGCAGAGCCCAATTTTAACTATTTAATCTACAAACGTCATTGCAGCGCCTCCTCCAGGACCTCAGGGCTATGCCCAGAACATATGAGAAGTCAATTCCCAAAGCAGAGTGTCAGTCCTTTTCCTATGTGTGACATTTCTGTAAGCCTCATCCTCACTCAAGAAAAATTCTTTTCCTATATAA
>NW_022196895.1:62956080-62968600 GCF_008632895.1 Mastomys coucha
AAAAAAAAAAAAAAACTTCCTTGTCTCCAGTCTCCTCCTGTTTTAGTCTCTCCTTAGCATTCTCTCATCTCCTCAGCTGCAGCCTCTCCCTCCCCCCCGGGCCCCCTCCCCCACCAACTAATTTTTCTTATAAATTCAAAATAGAGTAAATAAATGAATTTTCTTCTTCCCACACGGCAGATGTGGGAGGGGGGCTGGATCCTCCCTAGAAGTTCGAAGTGATGGCCACTGCCGGCTGCCAACTGCACTTGTATTGGGAACCTCAACCCACTTAGAAAGTCTGAATCTCCAGTCATGAGGCTAGACATGAGAAAGGCACGGCAGGGTTTGCCAAGCATAAGTTTCTGGCCTCATAAACATGGATACTTCTAGGCTGGGTCTGTTCTCCAGGAGAGTTAGATGTAGAAAACTTCCTCCTCCAGTAAATAGACTAGTCTACTGCCCTCTTCTTATAAATGGAGATCAGTTCATCACAGGGCCAGGGGAGGGGAAGCAAAGCCAACATAAAACCAAAAAGCTCTGTCCATCAGAGGTGACAAGAACTTGGGTTTGGCCCAGCCAACTCCCACCTTATGCCAGGGTATTCTAGGTTGGTTTATTTGGGGGGGGGGGGGGGGGGGGGTAGAGAGGGGTAGGAGGTTCAAGAGAAACAGTTTCCAGCACTGAGAAATTCCCAGCTTTTTAAATGTCTCAGCCAATTTGAGCTTTCCTAAAACACTGTTTAAATCAAATAACACATCCTGGCTGGCTGGCTGGCTGGCTGGCTGGCTGGCTTAGACATGCAGGGTGTCTGTGATCTCTGGCCTGGGGCACAGTCCTCACAAGGGCCCAACAGTTTAGATTGGCTGGTCCACCCACACTCGCAGCCCTAATGGGAGCAAGGGTAGGGCAGGAAGCCTGGCCACGTGTTTACACTGGAATCCAGTCATAAGAGGGTGTGTTCTCTCTGTGTCTTCGGGGAATATTAAAGGGACTTTCTTAAGCTGTCTGCTTGATTATCACACATGATGCTTCACTTAATGTTTCCCTTTAAGAGTTTTTTTTTCCTCCCCTTGGCTTTTTACAGAAGATAGGTGACAATGGAGATATACTTTGTTTCTGAATTATAGTTCAAGCTTTAGGGAAACCCCACAAGGCAAATAAGACAGAGAATGGCAGTTGTCCTTCTCTGTTTATTCAGGGTCCCATAGCTCCTAAACAGCTCAGGTCCGAGACTGCACCTTAGCACATGACATCCCCACTCTGGGTCAAACTCCCAAGTATAAGGGGAACTCTGGCCCAGGATTTGTTTTGCTCATCTTAAAAAAAAAAAAAAAAAAACAACTTAAAACTGAAGACAATCGCATTTGTCTTCAATTGGCAGTATTCCCTCAGAGTGTCTGAAGAGCCATCGGGATCCCAGCCCATAAACACTCTCCGCCATTTGAGGTGCGTGTATTTTACATACGTGGATACCTAGAACCGTGCTGTCTTCTAATGCAAGATCCCAGAGAAGGGAAAACGGCAAGGCTCACTAGGGCCCATGAAATAAAGCCGGCTCGCTGGCTCTCACCAGGGCCACTCAGGGCCTGGGACTCACGATGCTGTCACACACAGTGGAAGCAAAAGCGGGTAGTTCTGTCTTGACTGAGCATTAAGTGGGAACTTTAATAAACTGGCAACATATTTTTAAAAACTTGTTCAGTCTAATATGGGATATTAAAGTATACAATGCATGACCTTTGTTCTAGATGCCCCTTGGATTTTTACAGAGGCAAACCTCCATTCACTGTCTCCTGCAGATTGCCTCCCTTCCCCCCAAAACCCTCTATAGCTAGTACAAGAAACTGATGATTTTTGCACCAATCAGGAAATTGGGGTGATATGGCTAAGCCTCAGCCACAACTCAGAATATGAACTTAAATTTGAATCCAGGGCCTCTGATGTGGGAGTCTAGACTGTCCCCAGGTATCGTGCCAGATCTATGCTTAAAGATGTCCAAGAAAAGCAATAATTCCAGTGGCAAAGGGTCTCCTGCCCGATGGTTGGTCATATCACAGCAAAATACACTTTAGGAAGTGTAAACAGAAAGAGATCCTTCTGGAAACTTAGTAAAGCTACTGTTGACATCAAGCAATTGTACAGAAGGCATTGACTTACAACAATGTGGTCTAAGGGCCTTCTCTGGTTCTCCTGGAAAGGTGCCCATAACTATGTGAGGAACCACATAGTCAACCAGCACCTGTGTAGCACCTCTCCCCTGCATCCATAGTACTAACGCTTGGAGGTACCCCTGGCCAGGCTCTTCGGGGATTTTCTCTCCACAGTTGTACAGTGACAACAGCAATAGAAGGCTTGTGACCCATGTTTGCCCAGTCAGACCTCTTACCAGAATATTAACTGGAATTATGAGATAAGAGTCACTTTTTTTTCTTCTTCTGAGTCTCAGAGAACTATGACATGAGCCACATTTGCCACCATGCATGGGGATCTTACCCAGAAACAGTGCCAACACAAGGACACAGGAAGGCTCAAGATTTAGTAAGAGTCTTGATCATATTTAAGCCCCTGGACATAATCAACACTGAAGCTATTGTTATTTCAAGGCTTCTGAATTATCTGGTCAAATTCTTAGTTTTGCTTAACCAAGTTTAAGGTGGGATCACACATCTTGACAGAGATGTGGAGGGATCACAAGCTGTGATGTGAGTCAATAGGACTGAGAGCTACCAAGCATACTAAATTTACTCTTAAAACCCTTGCAGACACGTATAGGCGCAGTGTATTTGAGAGCCCTCAGAGACATTACAGTCATTGGTAATCATACTAATCATTACCAGTTTTGGTGATCTAAAAGAACTCTTTCATTGGTCAAAATGCAAGGCAAGGGCCAACTAAAGCATATCTCTTCGAGCTTCAGGCTGCTGGGCCACCCAACCAAAACTGTCATCCTTTTGAACAATCATCCAGCTCATGAGAGGAAGGAAACAACCCAGGTAGACGTGCGACATTTTTCTTCACTTGAATTGACAGTGACTAACGGGGAACTATACCACTGTGAGTAAGAAAGACTTAAAGAGCAAAGATCTTGAGGAACGTCCCAAGCAACTGCTGGCTTATTCCACTAGTAACTGGCCATTGGCGCTCTAACCATGTGAGATTTCCTCTTTGGACCCATCAGCACTGGCAGAGGATGTCCCTAACTGGAGACATGACAGAATTAATTTGGCACAGCATTTCTTAGGAGTGGGTGCAGGTTGTAGCAATTTTAGCCTTTGGCCCTTCTAACCCCAGAGAAAAAGTCAGTAAACCAAAGATGGGAGAGGGTTGTATGGGGGATTCCTCTATTACTCGGAGATTCAAAATTAAACCACATGTTGCCAAAGCTGAAAGAGAGTCAAGGATCATCTGTTCCAACTCTATTGTTCTAATAGAAAATGAGATCCAGAAATGTCCTTTCTAAGTGTGTTTGGCAAGTATTTAACCCAAATGCTATGAAGTTAATGGTGGAATTGTCACCATATTAAAAATGAGTTTAAGGTATCTTATCTTCCTCATAATCCTACCACTTGCTTTTTGGAGATGCATTTCGTTCTTGAAGATGCTTTTGGCCCATTCTTTTCATACACTGTCTCCTTCAAATCCCTGGAGGCTAAATCTTTCTATACACAATGATGAATCTCAAGGCCTAAGCTCTAGTCCTCGGCTCTAAAGACCTTCACTTGATATAACGAAGGTTAATACCTTTGTTTCAACATGTAACATGTTTAGAAAAAAAAAAAAGCTCTGTATAATACTTGTAAATCTCTGAAGTTAAGCTTAAGTTTCTTATTATATATTTTACTGTCCCCCACAACCAAAGTTGGCAGTCTCTCACCAGGTCATTTCCCACTTCATCGCAGTGACCTTCAGGTGCACCACCATGATCAGGAAGTAAATCTCCCAGTATTAAAACTGGAAGAAACCTGACAGAACTCTGTTTATAGACAAGTCTTTAACAGGCCCTGGAGGTGTGCCCAGTCCAAAGTCATTCCTGTGGTTAATAATAGAAATCAGGAACAACACCCCACCCTTTTGTTTTGCACTACTCTTGCTACTGTGCCTCGGGACTGTATCCAACAAATTAAATAAATAGAAGGACACGACTGCTCCTAGGTATAGTGGAGGAGGTGGTTTATTGTAGATATGAGGGAGAGCACATAGAGAGGGACAGACAGACATGTAAACGAGTCCAGAATGGACATGACCAACAGACTGAGCAGGGCCATATGAGGACAGAGGAGAGGGGAGACCAAGAGGTCAAAAGGCCAAAAGGACCAGCATAGCGAAATGGCTGGGCTATGTAGGGAAGAGCTGCTGAGCTGGGGAAAAGGCGGCCCAGCCCAGTCACTAGTCTGGAGAAGTTTAGGGTAGTAGTCAGGGTATGCCAGGAGGACCCTACAACAGGTAGGGGCTGAGGGATGTGGGGAAAACCTCCCAGACTTTCTCTGCTTTGCTAATGTAACAGCTCAGTTAGCCCAGGTTTGAGACCTAACGCCCCTGAAGTAAAAAAATGCTTGATTGTGGTGTAAATTTCTATAATCCAAATATTTCCCTACTGAGATATGTGATGACATGCCAAATCCATCACATTGGTTGAGTTCAATGATTTACAAGTCAGCCAAAAATTTTAAATCCTATTCATTGCTGTCTTGTTGTTTTGTTATTTACTGGAACTACTAAACATGCAGTGGATTAATTAGGATTAGCTAGTGTTTATCCTACTCTGTTTTAAAAGATAAACTCACTCAAAATCTATTAACATTCCAGGCATGAGCTCAAGGATTTAAGGACACAGAAATAATTAAAATAGTATTAAAAAAAAAAAGCATGGCTACATGCGATCCATGACATTATAAGGACTAACATATATTACTCCTTTTCAATCTGCAGATTTAATAGAATTTTATTAAAGTTTTGTTTCATTTGTATGTTTACAAGGTGCTTTGGAGAAGTACAGAATCCACATAAAGAACCTAGTGAGAAAAAAAAAGAAATGCACACATTAAAGAAAAAAATTAGAGACACCTCAATTATCAATCAGGTAGCAAAAAAATTAATCACAAAATAAATCCTACAAATAACTCAGAGGAAGAGAAAACGGAGGAAAATATTAGGGAGCAACTGGCTTGCCAAGTGGAGAGACGGCGGGGTGTCCGGTGTGGAAGAGAGACCAGAGGACACCTCGTGCAAAGAGCTGGGTATTTTGAGAAACCACTCTGCAGCCTCAGGTTGGAAACATCAAAGCTGCCTCGGCATGCTGACGGCCGTCCTCCTGCCAGCAGAGGACATTGTCATCAAGGGGAGTAACTCTACTGTGCCCCCACTACTCTTCTACCCCATATACACAAGTGTGGGTACACTCCGTGCTGTGCAAGATGAAGGCTCTGCCACATAAACCTGCTGTGGGGAATCGCACCTAGCTAGAAAAGTACGTGTCCTTGTGATAAAGACTATGAACAAAGTGACAGGAAGCAGGGACCGACCATGTGCAGTAGAGAGGCCCTGGGATCTTGGGGAAACCTAGGGCTCAGCACCCAAGTCCTAGGGAAGCCTTCCAGGGAGGTGAAGAAAACCCTCTTCAGTAAGCAAGGCTAGGACTGGCCTGAAGGTCAGATGAGGACATCACAGGGACCAACTCTAAATGCCTTAGGGTGAGTAACTTGGAGTCAGGCAGACAACCTGTCAGGAAAACAGTGTGGCTGCTGCCCACTAGATCCACCAGGTATTGGTAAGCTGCGGTCCTTCTCTACACACATCAGAAAGCCTTTGGGAATTAGGAGCCACAAGTATTGTCAAGTCCAACAAACTTGGCCAGGTGCTGCTCCCCTTGTTCGATACTGCTCTAGACATAAGTCTGCCCACTTGCTTCTTGGCTGGTTGGTAACACTACGTGGGCACCCTGTGGCTGCATCTGGTGATAGCCTGGCCACCAAGCTCTGATGTAGGCTTGGGATACACTCAAGCAGCCCGGGCATTGGAAGCAGAAGAGCTTGCTCTTTATGGGCCAGACCCTTCCAAAACCCCTCCCTGCCTCATCCTGCTGCTCTTTGGGTTCATTCTTCTAGCTGTTCACAGGACTTGATCCCAAACTCACTGACAGTCACTTTAAGAGCATCAAGAGGTATGTTTCTTAACACACAGTTAAGAAGCAAGTTAACAAACTTGTCCAGCCCTGGCTCTAGGCTGAGCTTCCCTCTCCCCGGCTTTTCTGGCTCATCTACAACTCAGTGCTGGGAGCCTCCCTCAGCCCCAGCCTGTGACCTGCAGCACCTGCCACAGAATAAAAGCCCTCGTTGCTGAAATCATCACCAGCTGTTCCATGGAACCACCTTTCCCAACTGCCTCAGATTCCAACTGCTGCCAGTCAACTGCCCCCGAGCAACTGCCACTCAGTGCCACACTGGGGCATGGTACCACATTCCCTCAGTGTTTACTCCAGGGCTAGACACCATTAGGTCTCAAACCCTGGACAAATAGCTAACTCAGGTGCTTATTTAACATATCAAAGCCGATGCTGGCTGCCAGGTTCTCCCAGCATCCTATCAGTCCCCACCTACCTGGTTGGTTATACCCTGCCCTTTACCCCAAACTTGTCCAGCCCTGGCTCTAGGCTGAGCTTCCCTCTCCCCAGCTTCTCTGGCTCATATACAACTCAGTCATTTTGACTATGCCAGACGCTTGGCAAGTCTGTTGTTCCAGGCTGCCTACCTGTCTTGCTTTCCCTTCCCCTCTCTCCTCACATGGCCCCTGCTCAGTCTAGCTACATTCACTCTGGACTCTCCCTGACATCTCTGTCTCTGTCTCTGTTTTCCCTTTATATCTATAATAAAATCCTCAATCCCTTAGGAGCCATCATGATCTCCTTTTTTTACTCTTTATTTTGAATTTAAACACTACTTCCTATTTTCTCAGTAGAGCTGGGGTCTAGTGATCATTGCACTATAGGATATTGTGCCTTCTCAGCACACGGGGCCTTTTGAGGGCCTACATAAGGACATTTGTCTAAAGCAGCTGGAGATCACATATCTATTTCTAAAGAGAGAGAGGGAGAGAAGAAAGAGAAAGGAAAGAGAGAGAAAGAGGGAGAAAGAGAAAGAAAGGAAAGAAAGAGGGAGAGAGAAAGAAAGAAAGAAAGAAAGAAAGAAAGAAAGAAAGAAAGAAAGGAAGGAAGGAAGGAAGGAAGGAAGGAAGGAAGGAAGGAAGGAAGAGAGAAAGGTAGACACCCTGGTGCACATCCCTGCTTCAGCTCATGGGGCCACCCACAAGAAAGTCTAGTGGTGTTAAGCGTCTTCCTTAACACCGAAGTGCTTTGAATCAAAAGAATATTTGGATTCAAGGTCCAGAAGTCTAGCATTTAAAGTAAGTTCTGACTTGAACAGTCAGAACTGGGCTGCTGTAGCCTAGCCCCATCCTTGGTCATACCAGGAAGCATAAACATTCTTCTGGCCTGGGCCCTCCTGTCGGGCTGAATCATTTCAACTGAATCATTGCACAGTTTTTCCTTCAAAACTCAATTTCTTAGAAGTTTTGGCTCTCTATTTTCCTCCTCCTCATATCCCTCTCAACGCCTTTTAAAATGTTTATTCATTTTTATTTTATAAGCATTGATTGGTGTTTTGCCTGAATGTATGCGAAAGCATGTCAGACCCCTAGACACAGAAGTTACAAACAGTTGTAAACTGCCACGTGGGTGCTGGGAATTGAACCCAGGCCCCTGGAAGAGCAGCCAATGTTCTTAACCACTGAGCCATCTCTCCAGCCCTGTGTCACCACTCTTTAATCCATGTCATTAATACACTGCGTCTGCAGCCACTGCGTCTCACAACTCTGAGCTCCTGACATTTTCAGGCTCCGCGATACACAGTAGGACTGTGGAGACAAATTTAGACACGGCCCCTTCCAAACATCTAAAGAATGAAGGAGACCAAGTTAACTCTCTGAAGTATACAGCAGAGGCCTCAAGCTCAAGAGAGGTAAGGAGAAGAATGAAGAAGTAACCAAGTCAAAACAATACAGAAGCCCTAAGGGATGGCTCAGGTTGCCAGAATAGTGCTCCTATAAGACTTCAAGGCCAAGAGAACAGCTTAAAAAGCCCAGGGAACTTCCCATTTCTTACCCTGATTCCTCTGAGCAGCTATTTCATCCTTTTCTGTCTGCAAAGTGATTCCTGTTCTCCTGGTCGCTCTATTGTCTGCATTTGCATGACATACACAGTTCATCAGGACCAGCTCGATGGTTTACAACACAGAGGTGCCAGCCAGAGCACACCTCTTTTGAGATAGGGAGCCCCAATCCCAGCAGCCGGTGGACTGGGTTCCAACACAGAGAAAGATAAAGATGGTTACTTCCCGGTGTAGGTTTTGAACTGACCCTCACTGCTTCGTCACTAAGCTCTCTGTCCCATCTCTGCACTGACAGGAAGTCGCAACCCACTTAAACCCTCATATCCCTAAGTCATTTTTGCCAATGGGTATCCCTAGAAAACCTTAGCTCAAAACACATTCAGTATCTGCCCTGTTCAGAGGCTACCCGCTTCCAGCCTCCTCCCTGGTGTCTGGCTTCATAATTGGGCGTATATAGTTAGTTGCTCATCTGGTAGAGCTGCTGGCCCCATCACTCAGAACTTCTTCCAAGCTCTTCCTAATACTGTTTCCCATCAGCTAGCTCCCAAAGTAAAGGGTGCCACTACCGTAAGTTGTGGTTAGACTACTGACGGTAACTAGACCTGACTTCCACAGAGAGCATGCACTGCCAAGGACATAGAATAGAAACCATACCCTGATAGCTGCAAGGATTGTGATAAAGCCTATTTCTGGAGCAGGTGGCCCAGTCTCTGGAGTTACCACCCTCAGTCCAGGTTTGGAGTTGGAGCATGGTCTGTGTTCCTAGAAAGCAGAAGGTGAACCTTGCCTCTCATCTCAAAGTCAGGCAGAGAGAGGTGCCCTTCTAGAACCTGACTTCACAATAGCAATGCCTCACAAGTATTGTAAGTAAACCTGTCACCTTGACTCCCATCCATCATCATAGTAAGCATTGGTCTTCACCCGAATAAACACTCAAGAGAGGAGGATGAATAAAGCGGTAAGAAAATAAGATGTATTTCCTATTAATTAATTATATTTCTAATTGGAGACTATCCAGACGGTTTGGCAAGTTATAGATCTGTTGTCATTTGTGTGCTAGTCAAAGTCAGGGCCTCTAAGACATGAAACAAGAAAAAAGGCCCTGATTTCTAACATTTGTTAATTTCCTGTAGTATACCTATTCCCACCATGGCTACCACTATGATATCACTGAGCAAGGTATGTGACCAGGGAAATGTAGAATGTCTGTCAGTGGCGCTCACAATCCAGGCAGCCAGCAACAGTATGCCCTCTCCATTCCCAGCCCATTCCTTGGGTTTTTTTTTTTTTTATCCACATAACTGAGATATAAGTTGAGTAGCTTTATGTGTGGTGGTTGTGCAGCTCTGAGACCCCTATCTGTAGAGCTACACATGTGTGTGGCTCCCTTGATCTGATGACACGACCTGTCACTTTTTTTTCTGGAGTGAGCTATATATCGGTGAGTCTCCTTTCACACCAGCACCTCTCTTCACCGCTGGGTCTTGCTGCAATGTTGGTGCCTCAGCCTAGAATCAAAAAACACACAAGCTGCAGCTGGAGAGATGTCTCAGCCATTAAGAGCACTGGCTGCCCTTCTAGATGACCTGAGTCCAATTCCCAGTACCCACATGGCAACTCGACTGTCATTCCTGTTCCAGGAGATCTGACTTCCTCACACACGCAGGCAAGACACCAAAGTACATGGAATAAGAAATAAAAAGGACATAAGCTTAATCCTTTCTCCTTCCTTGGAGAAGGAGAAATCAACCTCGGAGAATCTGCTCTTGGCACAGGATGTGAGACGGGTGTTGGGGAAGCACTCTCCTCGCTTTCTGGATCCATCTCCCATTTTCTTCCCATTTTATCCAGTCTCTTTTTCTTCCCCTCTTGGGGATGCCACCTTTTAAAGACCTTCCACTTATTCATAGTCATTCACTATGCTTGAAGCTATTCTGCTTCCTTGGCCTGGAAGCTACTTGAAAAAGTTTCCAGGCCAATGGAGAGACAATTTCAAAGGCCCCAAAGTCAGAAAGGAATCCAGTATCTAAGAACTAGAAGGAAAGCCTACTTGTGTGAAGGGAAAGCGGCAGGGGGGCAACTAAGGCCGAATCTAGGTCATTCGGGACATCTAACTAGGTCAAAGAGAGATTGAAAGAAAAGCTGTCGGCTCAGGACCCCCAAGACCAAATTTTCAGCACAAAAGAGATTTATTTTCTCCAGAGTGGCAGAGAACAGGCAATAAGAGACAAAAACAGATAAAGGATGAAGGAGAAGGGGAAGAGGACAAGGGAAGGGGGCAGGGATGTTTGTCCAGGAGGGGACAAAGAACTGCCTCTGGATAGAATGGAGACAGACATGGCCCATAGGAAAATGGTGGTTTATAAAGAGAAAAGAGGAAACCCTGTTTTAGGATGAGGTGTTTAATTTTAATTGGCCATGTATGTTCATTAGGGTAGCCAAAGGGGGCTTCCGATTGCTGCACTTCAGTGCTTTGGCAGTCAGCCTCAGGAGGAGCAAGTGGACAAAGAAGGGGATGCTCCTTGGTGGCTAGCTTTAGGAATGTCATCTAATGCTTTTAAGCAAGGCAGAAGGAATAGGGAGAAGGGCAAGGCCTGCCAGAGCCATGTTCCTCATGCTCGAGCTGGCCAGAGTCCCTTCAAAGATGATACTTGCCTCGACTGTAAAAGGAAATCACTGGCCACACAAGCAACGGAGTGACACACCGGCTTCCCTTTCAAATGTTTAGGAAAACACATTGTAGTGGGAGCAGCAAAATCCTTCAATTGGGTACCTTCCGAGCACAAGACGAAAATCATCTGAGTTCCTAATAAGGAGGCAGCGGAGAGAGAAGGATTTGAAATACATGCCAGGAGGAAAGTAACAGCAGCCCGTGTATACTCCTCTGATTGACACAGAGCCTGAAAAGGAGAAACAAGGGAAGCAGAAGGCAGGAGCTTCTGCCGCCAGCATGCTGCTCTTCCCATCTGAGCTGCAGAAGAGAGGTAAAGAAGCTGGGCAAAGGGAGCATGAGTTTGACTTCCCATGGATGAAAATGAGGCGATCACTAGATGTCGAAGCATGAGTCACAGAAGTCCAGGATCCAGCGGCCCAGGGAAGGACTCCGTGCGCAGGATTCCTACCAAGGGCCTACTTTAAACTACAGCTTGGAGACAGAAGGGAGCTCAGAGCTAAGCTTTGGGATTCACTCAGAGATAAAGGGACAAGAGCAGAGGCCATGCGGAGGTGACCAGGAAGGGCCATGAGAAGAAAAAGGCTCAAGAGAGACCATTCCCAAAGAACATTATAAAGCCCAGTCCCAAGAACTGACCAAAGGCAGCTGAGCCTGAGGATGCTTTCAGAAGCAGTCACTGGCCCTGACAGCCGAGGAGGTCTAAGATGGGCACCACCGAAGCTACTTCTGATGGTACCTAAGGGAAATGAGGCTGAGGAGTCAACAGGACTTGAATTCCTGATGGGAATAATTCAGCAGAGATCAAGGACTGTGGGCAGACAAAAGAGAGAAGGAAGACAGAGACAAGCACACTGAAAGACGGGGAGATGGGCCTTTAATAGGAGCAAGAGGAAGACGGACAATATCTAATCAGAGGGTGTGGCCCTGTGGGAAGAGGTGTGGCCTTGTTGGAGTAGGTGTGTCACTGTGGGTAGTGGGCTTTAAGACCTTCATCCTAGCTGCCTGGAAGTCAGCCTTCAGATGAAGATGTAGAACTCTCAGCTCCTCCTGCACCATGTCTGCCTGGATGCTGCTATGCTCCCACCTTGATGATAATGGACTGAACCTCTGAACCTATAAGCCAGCCCCAATTAAATGTATAAGAGTTGCTTTGGTCATGGTGTCTGTTCACAGCAGTAAAACAATAGGACAACATTGATGAAAATGGACTGTTATACTTGGTTACGAGGAAATGACATCTCTGTTTTTGTTGATTCTAGTTACCTGAGGAGAAACAAACAAAGCAAGGCCTTAAGATAAGTTCTCTTATAAGGAAGGACAGTCTTGAGATTAAAAACTTTATTTGGCCCTTCCTCTTGTACTAGTCTGCTTTCTATCGCTGGGATAAAGACCAAAAGCAACTTGGAGAAGAAAGGATTTCTCTCTTACAGCTTATGTAGTCTATCACTGAGGAAAGTCAAGACAAAAAGCTCAAGGCAGGAACTGAAGCAGATACTACAGGGGAACCCTGTTCACTGGCCTGCTTTCTCATCCAACTGAGGAGCACACCTGCCCAGGGATAGCAACTGTCCACAGTGGAGAATCTATCACTAATCAAGAAAAAAAAGCACCACAGACTTGCCTCCAGGCCAATGTGATGAACAAATTTTCTCAAAGGAGGTTCCCTTTGCCCAGAGGTTTCTAGCTTGGGTGAGCTTAAAAA
>NW_022196895.1:62968677-62972255 GCF_008632895.1 Mastomys coucha
AAAAAAAAAAAAAAGAAAAGAAAAGAAAAGAAAGGAAAAAAGAAAAGAAAGGAAAGGAGAAGAGAAGAGAAAAAAGAAAGGAAAGGAAAAGAAAAGAAAAGAAGAGAAGAGAAGAGAAAAGAAGAAAAGAAAAGAAAAAAGAAAGAAAAGAAAAGAAAAGAAAAGAAAAGAAAAGAAAAGAAAAGAAAAGAAAAGAAAAACCTACCTGTCACTGACCAGGACAACTGTTCCTACTAGTGGACACAGATCCGAAAGCTCATGTCACAGAAAAGCCAATGCCCAAAAGGGAAGAGCTGAAGAGAAACGATTTCCTTGGTGGCCAGGGTCAAGAAGCAAAGTCACTCTGCTGACTTCTGTCAACATGAGAAAATACATGGGATAAAAAAAAATGTTTCTTTAGGCCCACTGTTGGTGCAACCATTCCAGACAACCCTTAACCCTTATCCACTTGTCGTGGATAGCCCCGGTCTTGTATTTTGATGCTAATTCTCCTCTCTTGGAAAGCACTGCAGAGGAGGAGCAAATTACACAGGTGCCTTAGGAACCTTCTCCCCACCTTAACTTTTCAAATAAAGGCTAAGGCAGCAGGAGGGAAGGTGGAGCTGAAAAGTTTGGAGGAGAAGGGGAGGGGGAATGACAAAGACAGAGGAGAACAAGGTGGAAGGAAGATGGAACTGAATCATGGCTTGGAGAAATTGCAAGTCATATGGGATCTAGTAGATGGGAATATAATAGTGTAGTGGTAGATCTGCCCAATCTAGGCGAGTAGCATATATACCAACTGAGTTGTGAATTGATTGATTTGGTAAATTGGGTTAAAATTTTACTGCCATAAATTGGCGTCCAACTTGTTGCTTAGAACTCAAAAAAAACCTGAGATAAAAGGTTCACTGCCCCCCAACCCCCCAGTATGGCTTGGGCAGTGATCTAGGCTGCAACATGTGCATGTCTTGGGACTATGCCCACAACGGCTCTGTACAATCCTTCCCTCTGAGGCACAAGGTTCTGTTGAAAACCTGCAAAACAGAATCACTGGAAGACCGGGTGCTCAAAGCATAGATGGGCCCATGGGCTATGTTTCTGGAGGCACCAACAGCTTCGGGTGCTCTACAACGTGTCAAAGAAGATGTCTCAAGAGCATTAGATATCCAAATGGGATTCAGAGCTTCTACCCTTTAATACAGTCTGGGTACTATATGTGGGCAAATCTGCATGTGCGTGGACCCGCCTGGAGACGGATAGAGGAACAGAGTATCAGTGCCTAAGACCATCAGAAATTTGTGTTTTCAGAGGGTCTTAGACTCCTGAGAAAGGGACGGTCAATCTCCATGGAGGTCTGGACCCACAGGTTGAGAGAACCACCACTCTATGAAGACAGACAGAGATGCTTGTATTCTTAATGTTTAGTCCTCTGTCCTTCAGGGAGACAAACACACCACGGAACCGAAACAAAGACAGCTGCATGTACTTAGCAAAAAGCATATTGAATCCTTCTGACCTCTGCCTCCTGGGCAGGTGTGTGCTGATCGTGTGCATTCACATCACATCCTGAAGCATGCGGGTCCATTCTCACCTATATTGTCTGTCTTCCTGTAGGCAGGTGGCAGGGCCTACAACACTACAGCTTACTAAGAAATGCTGAAAAGCCTGTGACCCGCTCTGATACCTGTAACTCAGGATACAATGCAGCTAGAGAAGAACAGTCTATTGGGGGAAGAGGAGGCACCAACATCACAAACCTCGGTCGGGTTGACAGCCTGACCAGAGGAGCAAGACTCAATTCTGGAGAGGCCAACTGTCACATGGGCCCTTTTGCTGTCCAGATGTGATACCTAAGTTTTCTAGGGTGTTAGCTTGCTGCCTTCTTAGGTTCACAAGCCCTCAGAATAAGTGAAGTTTTTCAGCCCCTGTCTCTGTTCGTTGACATTTGTGGTGATGGGCATTACCAACTCCAGTGTTCTGGTCACGGGAAGTGTTGTCAACACAACCATGTTGAAACTAATAATGTGTGGCCAGTTGTGTGACCTCCAAAAAAAAATTAAATGAGAGAGAGAGAGAACTAGCAGAGTTTATTTAGGTTTTTCTATCCCAGTATCACCATTGGAACCAAAACCAGTTTCTACACTGCAGAAAACCAGAAGGTGAAACCTAAAAGAGAAAATAAGAAATGCTTAGCAGCCAGACATGGTAGCACAGGCCTTTAGTCCTAGCATTAAGGAGGCAGAGGCAGGCAGATCTCTGTGAGTTTGAAGCCAGCCTGTTCTACTGAATGAATCTAGGACAGCCAGGGCTACACAGAGAAACCCTGTCTGGGAAAAAGAAAAGGAAAGGAAAGAAAAGAAAAGACAAATGCTTAGCAGCACAGCTAGCCTCACACACCCACCTCATGGCCCACAGTGTGAAATATCAATGCTCTGAAAGCAAGAAAAGGTTATAAACACCAGAGGAGAACAGAGTCCATACAAACTCCACTAGCTGTCAAAGTTTCAAATGTATCAGTAAAAGCTAAGTCTTTGAGGCTCGGGAGATGACCCAGAGGCTAAGAGAGTGAGTCATTCTTGGGGAAGACCCAAGTTCTGTTTCCAGCACCCACAATGGGTAGCTTACGACTGCCTGTAGCTCCAGTGCTAGAGATCTGATGCCCACAGCGGCACACTCACATACACCAACCCACACATAGATCCATGCGTACACACTTAAATTCTTTCCAGTAAAGTCTTTTAAGGTTGATTTATTTTTCTTCTCTGTGTACAAGTGTTTTGTCTGCATGTATATATGTGTACCACATGCATACCTGGTACCAGTACCTGCAGAAGCCAGAAGAGGGAATCAGATCCCTGTAGTTGGAGTTACAAATGGTTGTGAGCAGCAATGTGGGGCCTGGGAACCCAGGCTACTGCCTGAGCAGCAAATGCTCCTTAACTGCTGAGCCATCTCTCCAGCCCTAAAAATAAAATAAAATGTTTTTTTTTTATTTAGCATATTTAGTGCTCTTTCTTCATGCACACCAGAAAAGGCATCAGGTCTCATTACAGATGGTTGTGAGCCACCATGTGATTGCTGGGAATTGAACTCAGGTCCTCTGGAAGAGCAACCAGTGCTCTTAACCTCTGAGCCATCTCTCCAGCCCCTATAAAACAATTTTGCAACAAAGAAAATAAATAGTTAGTGCCAGCTGACTGTTAAAGTGTGTTGTCTGCCCTGGAGTCTGGTTGATATATCAGGTGTCACACTGTCTTGGTTACTTTTCTATTGCTGTGACAAAACGCTATGACCAACACAACTTACAGGAAAAAAAAGTTTAATTGGGCTTACAGTTTCAACAGGTTAGAGTCCATGATGGCGGAGCAAAGGCGTGGCAGCAGGAACAGCTGAGAGCTCACATCTCGGACCACAGACAGGAAGTAAAACTAGCCTGCAATCTCGTTAAGCTTTTGAAACTTCACTGGCAGCAAGCCTGGGCACACGAAAGCTTCCCACCATCCCCAGGACACACACTCTGCCTCCTGCCTGTGGATCAAGATGTGAGCTCTCAACTGCCTGCTGCAGTACCCTCACTCTGTGGATCAAGATGTGAG